>NW_025721124.1:605000-839160 GCF_922984935.1 Meles meles
GCAGGCCCCGGGGAGGCCGACGCCTCCCGCTCCTCAGCCTCCGGGGGTCCCCTCCCTGGCGCCGGCAGCCGGGGCCGGGCCAGCCCCGAAAGCCGGGCCCGGGCCGGGCCTGCTTGCTCAGCTTTCCGTTGCCAGGGGCCTGAGCCTGGGGGCCTCTCCACGGGGAACACTGCGTCTCGCGCCACGAGTCCCCCGGCCGTCCCGGCGACAACGGCACCTTTCGCTCCTTCGTCCCAGCCGTGGAGTGAGAGATCCATCCGTTCCCCCTAGGAGGCCAGCCCCCTCCATGGGCGCCCCGGACGCCCGGACGGCGGAGGCGGACACCCGGCCACGGCGCCTCCATCAACTCTGCTCGGGGAAACCACCCCGGCGCCGGGGCCGCCGGCCGCGCCCCATCGTCACGTCTCGTTTTCCGGGTGCCCGCGACATGCCCCGAGCAAGAAAGGGCCCTGCTCCACGCGGAACTGGCCGTTGACCAGGGCTGCCCAATGCCGACCAATTCTCACCAGCGTTCTGCCCAAATCGATCCCGATTTGGGCAGAACGCTCGTGAGAATTGGACGGAAAACGCCCGGCGAACACGCTTCGGGCACCACAGGGCTGCCGGGCCGCCCCCCGGGGCCCTGTCCGGGATCGCGTGTCGTCGCGTTCCGGCACCGCCAGGAGGAGCTCCGGGAAGCGGGCCCAGGGAAGGCCAACGCCTCCCGCTCCTCAGCATCCGGGGGTCCCCTCCCCGGCGCCGGCAGCCGGGGCCGGTCCAGCCCCGAAAACCTAGCCAGGGCCCAGGCCTGCTTGCTCAGCCTTCCGTTGCCAGGGTCCTGAGCCTGGGGGCCTCCCCACGGGGAACCCTGCGTCCCGCGCCACGAGTCCCCCGACCGTCCCGGCGACAACGGCACCTTTCGCGGCATCGTCCCAGCCGTGGAGTGAGAGATCCATCCGTTCCCCCACGGAGGCCAGCCCCCTCCATGGGCGCCCGGAACGCCCGGACGGCGGAGGCGGACGCCCGGCCATGGCGCCTCCATCAACTCTGCTCGGGGAACCCACCCCGGCGCCGGGGTCGCCGGCCGCGCCCCATCGTCACGGCTCGTTTTCCGGGTGCCCGCGAAATGCCCCGAGCGAGAAAGGGCCCTGCTACACGCGGAACTGGCCGCTGACCAAGGCTGCCCAACGCCGGCCAATTCTCACGAGTGTTCTGCCCAAATCGATCCCGATTTGGGCAGAACGCTCGTGAGAATTGGCCGGAACGCCCGGCGAACACGCTTCGGGGACCACAGGGCCGCCGGGCCGCCCCCCCGGGGCCCTGTCCGGGATCGCGTGTCGTCGCATTCCGGCACCGCCAGGAGGAGCTCCGGGAGGCAGGCCCCGGGGAGGCCGACGCCTCCCGCTCCTCAGCCTCCGGGGGTCCCCTCCCTGGCGCCGGCAGCCGGGGCCGGGCCAGCCCCGAAAGCCGGGCCCGGGCCCGGGCCTGCTTGCTCAGCTTTCCGTTGCCAGGGGCCTGAGCCTGGGGGCCTCTCCACGGGGAACCCTGCGTCTCGCGCCACGAGTCCCCCGGCCGTCCCGGCGACAACGGCACCTTTCGCTACTTCGTCCCAGCCGTGGAGTGAGAGATCCATCCGTTCCCCCACGGAGGCCAGCCCCCTCCATGGGCGCCCCGGACGCCCGGACGGCGGAGGCGGACACCCGGCCACAGCGCCTCCATCAACTCTGCTCGGGGAAACCACCCCGGCGCCGGGGCCGCCGGCCGCGCCCCATCGTCACGTCTCGTTTTCCGGGTGCCCGCGACATGCCCCGAGCAAGAAAGGGCCCTGCTCCACGCGGAACTGGCCGTTGACCAGGGCTGCCCAACGCCGACCAATTCTCACGAGCGTTCTGCCCAAATCGATTCCGATTTGGGCAGAACGCTCGTGAGAATTGGAGGGAAAACGCCCGGCGAACACGCTTCGGGCACCACAGGTCTGCCGGGCCGCCCCCCGGGGCCCTGTCCGGGATCGCGTGTCGTCGCGTTCCGGCACCGCCAGGAGGAGTTCCGGGAGGCGTGCCGCGGGGAGGCCGACGCCTCCCGCTCCTCAGCCTCCGGGGGTCCCCTCCCTGGCGCTGGCAGCTGGGGCCGGGCCAGCCCCGAAAGCCGGGCCCGGGCCCGGGCCTGCTTGCTCAGCCTTCCGTTGCCAGGGGCCTGAGCCTGGGGGCCTCCCCATGGGGAACCCTGAGTCCCGCGCCACGAGTCCCCCGACGGTCCCGGCGACAACGGCACCTTTCGCGGCTTCGTCCCAGCCGTGGAGTGAGAGATTACTCCGTTCCCCCACAGAGGCCAGCCCCCTCCACGGGCGCCCCGGCCGCCCGCCACGGCGGAGGCAGACGCCCGGCCACGGCGCCTCCATCCACTCTGCTCGGGGAAAACTCCCCGGCGCCGGGGCCGCCGGCCGCGCCCCATCATCGCGGCTCGTTTTCCGGGTGGCCGCGACATGCCCCGAGCGAGAAAGGGCCCTGCTCCACGTGGCACTGGGCGGTGACCAGGGCTGCCCAACGCCGGCCAATTCTCACTAGCGTTCTGCCCAAATCGATCCCGATTTGGGCAGAACGCTCGCGAGAATTGGCTGGAAAACGCCCGGCGAACACACTTCGGGCGCCACAGGGCAGCAGGGCGGCCCCCCCCGGGGCCCTGTCCGGATCGCGTGTCGTCGCGTTCCGGCACCGCCAGGAGGAGCTCCGGGAGGCATGCCCCGGGGAGGCCGAAGCCTCCCGCTCCTCAGCCTCCGGGGGTCCCCTCCCTGGCGCCGGCAGCTGGGGCCGGGCCAGCCCCGAAAGCCGGGCCCGGGCCCGGGCCTGCTTGCTCAGCCTTCCGTTGCCAGGGGCCTGAGCCTGGGGGCCTCCCCATGGGGAACCCTGAGTCCCGCGCCACGCGTCCCCCGACCGTCCGGGCGACAACGGCACCTTTCGCGGCTTGGTCTTAGCCACGGAGTGAGAGACCAGTCCGTTTCCCCACAGAGGCCAACACCCTCCAGGGGCGCCCCGGCCGCCCGCCACGCCGGAGGCGGACCCCCCGCCACGGCGCCTCCGTCCACTCTGCTCGGGGAAAACTCCCCGGTGCCGCGGCTGCCGGCCGTGCCCCATCGTCGCGGCTCGTTTTCTGGGTGGCCGCGCCATGACCCGAGCGAGAAAGGGCCCTGCTCCACGCGGCACTGGGCGCTGACCAGGGCTGCCCAACGCCGGCCAATTCTCACGAGCGTTCTGCCCAAATCGATCCCGATTTGGGCAGAACGCTCGTGACATTGGCCGGAAAACGTCCGGCGAACACACTTCGGGCACCACAGGGCCGCAGGGCGGCCCCTCCCCGGGGCCCTGTCCCGGATCGCGTGTCGTCGCGTTCTGGCATCGCCAGGAGGAGCTCCGGGAGGCGTGCCGCGGGGAGGCCGACGCCTCCCGCTCCTCAGCCTCCGGGGGTCCCCTCCATGGCGCCGGCCGCTGGGGCCGGGCCAGCCCCGAAGCCGGGCCCGGGCCCGGGCCTGCTTGCTCAGCCTTCCGTTGCCAGGGGCCTGAGCCTGGGGGCCTCCCCATGGGGAACCCTGAGTCCCGCGCCACGCGTCCCCCGACTGTCCCGGCGACAACGGCAGCTTTCGCGGCTTGGTCCTAGCCGTGGAGTGAGAGATCACTCCGTTCCCCCACAGAGGCCAGCCCCCTCCACGGGCGCCCCGGCCGCCCGCCACGGCGGAGGCGGACGCCCGGCCAGGGCGCCTCCATCCACCCTCTTCTGGGAAAACTCCGGGGCACCGGGGACGCCGGCCGCGCCCCATCGTCGCGGCTCGTTTTCCGGGTGGCCGCGACATGCCCCGAGCGAGAAAGGGCCCTGCTCCACGCGGCACTGGGCGCTGACCAGGGCTGCCCAACGCCGGCCAATTCTCACGAGCGTTCTGCCCAAATCGATCCCGATTTGGGCAGAATGCTCGTGAGAATTGGCCGGAAAACGCCCGGCGAACACATTTCGGGCACCAGAGGGCCGCAGGGCCGCCCCCCCGGGGCCCTGTCAGGTATCGCGTGTCTTCGCCTTCCGGCACCGCCAGGAGGAGCTCCGGGACGCGGGCCCCGGGGAGGCCGACGCCTCCCGCTCCTCAGACTCCGGGGGTCCCCTCCCTGGCGCCGGCCGCTGGGGCCGGGCCAGCCCCGAAAGCCGGGCCCGGGCCCGGGCCTGCTTGCTCAGCCTTCCGTTTCCAGGGGCCTGAGCCTGGGGGCCTCCCCATGGGGAACCCTGAGTCCCGCGCCACGAATCCCCTGACCGTCCCGGCTACAACCGCACCTTTCGCGGCTTCGTCCCAGCCATGGATTGAGAGATCCATCCGTTTCCCCACAGAGGCCAGCCCCCTCCACGGGCGCCCCGGCCTCCCGCCACGGCGGAGGCGGATGCCCGGCCACAGCCGCGCCATCAACTCTGTTCGGGGAAAACTCCCCGGCCCTTGTGCCGCCGGACGCGCCCCATCGTCACTGCGCCTTTTCCGGGTGGCAACGACATGCCCCGAGCGAGAAGGGGCCCTGCTCCACGCGGCAGTGGGCGCTGACCAGGGCTGCCCAACGCCGGCCTATTCTCACGAGCGTTCTGCCCAAATCGATCCCGATTTTGGCAGAACGCTCGTGAGAATTGGCCGGAAAACGCCCGGCGAACACACTTCGGGCACCACAGGGCCGCAGGGCCGCCCCCCCGGGGCCCTGTCCGGGATCGCGTGTCGACGCGTTCCGGCACCGCCAGGAGGAGCTCCAGGAGGCGGGCCCCGGGGAGGCCGACGCCTCCCGCTCCTCAGCCTCCGGGGGTCCCCTCCCTGGCGCCGGCAGCTGGGGCCGGGCCAGCCGCGAAAGCCGGGCCCGGGCCCGGGCCTGCTTGCTCAGCCTTCCGTTGCCAGGGGCCTGAGCCTGGGGGCCTCCGCATGGGGAACCCTGAGTCCCGCGCCACGAGTCCCCCGACCGTCCCGGCGACAACGGCACGTTTTGCGGCTGCGACACAGCTGTGGAGCGACAGATCTTCTTGTTCCCCCAGAGAGGCCAAGCCCTTCCCGGGCGCCCCGGCCTCCCTCCAAGGCGGAGCCGAATGCCCGACCACAGCCCCTCCATCAACTCTGCTCGGAGCAAGCTCCCCGGCGCTGAGGCCCCCGGCCGGGCCCCGTCGTCTCGGCGCGTTTTTGGGTGGCTGGGACATACCCCGAGCGAGAAAGGGTCCTGGGCCACGCGGAACAAGGCCGTCCCCATGGTTGTCCAACGCCAGCTAATTTTCATGAGCGCTCTGCCCAACTCGATCCCGATTAGATATGGACCCTCAACTCTATTGTGATATAATCATCGAGAAATCAGGAAAAAATATTCAATGTAACAAAAGACATTCTCCTCAATCAATGGTGCTGGGAAAACTGGACAGCGATATGTAGAAGAATGAAACTCGACCATTCTCTTACACCATACACAATGATAAACTCGAACTCGATAAAGGAGCTCAACGTGAGACAGGATTCTCTCAGAATCCTAGAGGAGTACATAGGCAGTAACCTCTTCGATATCAGCCACAGCAACTTCTTTCAAGATATGTCTCCAAAGGCCAAGGAAAGAAAAGCGAAAATGAACTTTTGGCACTTCATCAAGATCAATAGCTTCTGCACAGCAAAGGGAACAGTCCACCAATCAAAAGGCAACCCACGGAATGGGAGAAGATATTTGTAAATGACAGTTCAGACAAAAGGTTGATATCCAGGATCTAGAAAGAACTTCTCAAACTCAACACACACAAAACAGATAATCATATCCAAAAATGGGCAGAAGATATGAACAGACACTCCTCCAACGAACACATACAAATGGCTATCAGACACATGACAAAATGTTCATCATCACTAGCCATCAGGGAGATTCAAATGAAAACGACATTGAGATACCACCTGACACCAGTTAGAAAGGCCACAATTAGCAAGACAGGAAACAACGTGTGTTGGAGAGGATGTGGAGAAAGGGGAACCCTCTTACACTGTTGGTGGGAATGCAAGTTGGTGCAGTCACTTTGGAGAACAGTGTGGAGATTCCTCCAGAAATTAAGAATAGAGCTTCCCTATGACCCTGCAATTGCACTGCTGGGTATTTACCCCAAAGATACAGATGTAGTGAAAAGAAGGGCCATCTGTACCCCAATGTTTATAGCAGCAAAGGCCTCGGTCGCCAAACTGTGGAAAGAACCAAGATGCCCTTCAATGGACGAATGGATAAGGAAGATGTGGTCCATATACAAGATGGAGTATTATGCCTCCATCAGAAAGGATGAATACCAACTTTTGTAGCAATATGGACGGGAGTGGAAGAGATTATGCTGAGTGAAATAAGTCAAGCAGAGAGAGTCAACTATCATATGGTTTCACTTATTTGTGGAGCATAACAAAGAACAAGGAGGACATGGGGAGATGGAGAGGAGAAGGAAGTTGTGGGAAATGGGAAGGGGATGTGAACCATGAGAGACTACGGACTCTGAAAAAGAACCTGAGGGTCTTGAATGGGTGGGGAGTGGGAGGTTGGGAGAACAAGGTGGTGGGTATTAGGGAGGGCACGTGTTGCATGGAGCACTGGGTGTGGTGCAAATATAAGGAATACTGTTATGCTGAAAAGAAATAATATAGATAGATAGATAGATATTGAAAGTGAAAAAAAAAAGGAATGTGCTGAACCTACAGAGCAGAAGAAACCAGAATGCCTCCCTGACGCCACCCCCAATACCGGCGCCCCTGAGGAGCAGGAATGAGGAGTCTCACGGTCCTGCAGACTCACGTCCTCAACTCAGGCATCGGGATTGGTCATCACTGTGCCGGCAGATCAGGGCCGCCATGCCCCTGTGACCTAAACCTAACCCTTCGTTGGGTGTTCAGGCTTCAGTCCCCAGAGGACTGGCTCCCTAGCCCTCCAGACTGGGGACCCCATATTCCCAACGTAGGACTCTGGCCGCCACCCATGATGAAACTTGACCAATGGACCTTTGCAGAACGCTCCTTGCCGGAGAAACCTCCATGACCCCTAAAGCCAACCACATCTTCTGAGCACCCCCACACCACAATTCCTTAGCCTTACAGGCCGCCAGAACAATGCCCTCAGCCCAGCCCTCCAGAGAGCCTGAGTCCGTGCTGGCACATCAGGCCTGCCATTCTCCCAGGACCAAACCCTAAGCCTAGGTTGGGTGTTCAGGTTCTAGAACCCTGACACCCAATTCCACCCATGGGTGGGAGCATCAAACTGATGGCATGACTCAGCTTCTCAACCAGCAGGAGATTCCATTTGGTGCTCTCCAACACCCTCAGAGCCCTAGGAACCGGCCAAGCTGCCCTGAGGCCATTCCCGCCATCTTTGCACCTCCAGGCCAAAAACCCAGGGCCTGAGAAGCCTCCGGAGCCCTGCCCTCAACTCAGCCCTTGAGTGAGCCAATATCTGTGCTGGCAGATCCCACATGCCTTCTCCCTAAGACATAACCTTAACGCTAAGCCTAACCCTAATACTAACTCTAGCCCAGGTTGTGTGTTCAGGCATCCCTCCTCCATAGCCTGGTCCCCCAAACGGCCAGATGGGGGACCCCTGAGCTGCACCCCATAATTGCGCCTGATCCCAGGAGGAAACCCTGCCCTTTAGAAATGTGTTGAACCCGCAGAGCAGGAGAAACCTGCATGCCTCCCAGAGCCCACTGCCACTTCTGGCACACCCAAGGACCAGGAACCAGGACTCTCACAGTGCTACAGACTCGCGCCCTCAACTCAGGCATTGGGAAGCATCACCACAGCGCCATCAGATCGGGGCTGCCATGCCCTTACAACCCTAAACTAACCCTAGGTTGGGTGTCAGGCTTCTGTCCCCTGAGGACTGGACCCCTAGCCCTCCAGACTGGGGACCCTGGATTCCCAATGCAGGACTCTGGCTGCCACCCACGATGAAACTGGACCATATGATCCTGTGCAGTATGCTCCTGGCCACAGAATCCTCCATGCCCCCTAAAGCCACCCACGCCTTCCAAGAAATGCCACACCACAAACCCAGAGCCTGACAGGCCACCAGAGCAATGCCCTCAACTCAGCCCTCCGGAGAACCTGAGCCGCACTGGCAGGCCTGCCATTCTCCCAGGACGAAACCCTAACACTAGGTTGGGTGTTCAGGCATTGGACCCAGAGGCCTGACACCCAATTCCTCCCATGGGTTGAGCATCAGACTGTCGGCAGGACTCAGTTCTCAGCCAGGAGGAGACCTTTTCATTTGGTGTTCTCTCACACCCTCAGAGCAGTAGCAACCAGCCATTCTCCCTTGAGGCCATTCCCACCAGCTTTGCTCCTCCAGGCCAAGAACCCAGGGCCTGAGGAGCCTCCTGAGTCCTGCCCTCAACTCAGCCCTTGGGTGAGCCCGTATCTGTGCTAGCAGATCCGACATGCCCTGTCCCTAAGCCTAACACTAACCATAATACTATACCTAGCCCAGGTTGTGTGTTCAGGCGTCCATACTCTGACTCCTGGTCCCCAAGGCCCCAGATGGGGGACCCGTGAGCGATACCCCATCATTGAACCTGACACCAGGAGGAAACCATGCTGTTTAGAATTGTGCTGAACCCACAGAGCGGGATAAATTTGAATGTCTCCCTGAGGCCACCCCACTTCCAGCGCCCCCAAGGACCAAGAACCAGGAGTCTCATGGTCCTGCAGACACACGCTCTGAACTCAAGCATTGGGATGGGCCACCACAGCGCCAGCAGATTGGGGCTGCAATGCCCCTACAACCTAACCCTCACAGCAGGACTCACCCTCTCAGCCAGAAGGTGACCTTTCATTTCGTGCTATCTAATGCCCTGAGAATTGTAGAAACTGGCATGCTCCCCTGAGGCGATTTCCAACATCTTTGCCCGTACAGCCCAAAACCCCAGTGCCCGAGGAGCCTCCTGAGTCCCACCCTCAACTCAGCCCTTGGGCGAGCTGATATCTGTGCTTGCATATCCGACATGCCTTGTCCCTAAGACATAACCTTAACCCTAATCCTAATACTAACCCTAGCCCAGGTTCGTGCTCAGGCATCCTCCTCCCACAACTGGTCCTCAAAACCCCAGATAGGGGACCCCTGAGTTGCACCCCATAATTGCACATGATCCCAGCATGAACCGTGCCGTTTAGAAATGGGCTGAAGCCACAGAGCAGGAGAAGCCTGCAAGTCTCCCTGAGGCCAAAGCACTTCTGGACCCTCCCAAGGACCGGGAACCAGAGTCTCAATGTCCTGCAGACATAGCCTCAACTCAGGCATCAGGATGGGTCACCACAGCACCGGCAGATCGGGGTTACCATGCCCCAAAGACTTAACCATAATGCTAGGATGGGTGTTTATGCTTCGATCCACAGAGGCCTGGCTCCCTAGCCGTCCAGACTGGGGACCCTGTATTTGCAATGCTGGACTCCGGCTGCCACCCACGAGGAAAATGGCCCACATGGCCCTGTGCAGTACGCTCCTGGCCGGAGAAACCTCCACGCCCCCTAAAGACACCCACACCTTCCGAGGACCCACACACCACCGCCCAGTGCCTGATGGGCCTCCAGAGCAATACCCTCAACTCAGCCCTCCGGAGAGCCTGAGTCCGCACTGGCACCTCAGGCCTGCCATGCTCCCAGGACCAAACCCTAATACCCTAGCTCAGGTGGTCAGGCTCTGGACCCCAGAGGCCTGATACCCAATTCCATCCCAGTGGATAGGAACATCAGACTGATGGCAGGACTCAGCCTCTCAGCCAGGAGAATAAATGAAATAAACCATTTCATTTAGTGCTATCTAACACTCTCAGAGACCTCGAAACCAGCATGCTCCCCTGAGGCCATTCCCACAATCTTTACCTTCTAGGAAAAAAACCCAGGGCCTAAGGAGCCTCCTGAGTCCCGCCTTCAACTCAGCCCTTGGGTGAGCCCATATAAGTGTTACCAGATCCAACATGCCTTGTCCCTAAGACATAACCCTAACCCTAATCTTTTTATTTTTTTTAAGATTTTATTCATTTCTTTGACAGAGACAGATCAGAAGAAGGCACAGAGAGGACGAAGCACGCTCCCCGCTGAGCAGAGAGCCTGATGTGGGGCTCCATCCCAGGACCCTGAGATCATGACCTGAGCAGAAGACAGAGGCTTTAACCAACTGAGCCACCCAGGCGCCCCACCTTAACACTAATCTTAACACTAACCCTAACCAAAAAACCTAACCCTAACCTCTAAACCTAACATAACAACCTCGGAGCAGTAGAAACCATCATGCTCCCCAGAGGCGATTCCCACCTTCTTTGCCCCTCCAGTCCAAAAATCCAGGGCCTGAGGAGACTCCTGAGTCCCGCCCTCAACACAGCCCTTGGGTGAGTCCATATCTGTGTTGGCAGATCTGACATGCCTTGTCCCTAAGACATACGCCTAACCCTAAGCCTAACCCTAAACCTTACCTCTAACCCTATCCCCTAACTCCTAACCCTAACCCTAACCCTAACCCCTAACAACTAACCCTAACACTCTCCGAACCTCTATCCCTAACCCTAACCCTCCAGACTGGGGATTCCAAAGTCACAACACAGGACTCTGCCTGCCCTCCAGAAAGAAAGGTGCATGAGCACCTAAACACACCCGCCATTGGAAATGCCCCAGACATAATGCCAGATTCTGCCACAACGCCAGATGCATGTCATCCACTCAGCCCTGAGGGAGCCCGCCTCAACACAGCATATCAGCAGCATATCAGAACTGCCATGCCCCTAGGCCTTAACCCTAACCCTAGGTTGGGTGTACAGTCTTCCGTACCCAGAGGCCTAGCCCCCAAACCCGCCAGATTGTGGATGCATGAGACTCACTCTGGCAGTCTGGAGGCTGCCTATGCTGTTACAGTGCCATTTGGAGCTACTTAGACCTCAGAGCAAAAGATAACTTCATGCCCCCCAAGGCAAGCCCCAGCATCTGAGCCCCTCCTGAACACAAACCCAGATTCACACTAGCCACCTATCACCGACCCTCAACTCAGGCCACCGGGGAGTCCGCCTCAGCACTGGCAGATTGGGTCTGTCGCGCCCCAAGACCTCACCCTTAGTTTGAGTTTCCAGGCTTCCATCCCAAGATGCCTAGCCTCCAGGCCCCCTGGATTAAGGACCCCTGAGTGACATTGCAGGACTCCAACAGCCACGCAGGATGAAACCTTGCAGTTTGGAGCTGCTGAATACTCAGAGGGTGAGAAACCTTCAAGCCCCCGTAAAGCTATCCGCACAATTTGCGGCACCCCAGGCCAGAAAGCTGTTTTCTATGAAGCTACCGGACACATGCCCTCAACTCAGCCCTGAGGGGAGCCCATCTCAGCGCCGGCAGATTGGGCCTGCCATGACCCTAGACCCTAACCCTAACCCTAGGTGGGGTATACAGCCTTCCGTGCCCAGAGGCCTGTACCCCAAGCCCATCAGACTGGGGATGACTGAGACTCCCGCCAGCACTCCTCCAGCCTCCTAGGGCAAAATGGTGCCATTTGGAACTGTGCAGGAACCTCAGAGCAGGAGAAAGCTGCATGCCCCCCGCGGACACCACTAGCTTCTTTGCCCCCACAAACACAAACACAGACCTCAAGTCCTGCCTGATTCCCACCCTCCATTCGGCCTATCCAGGAGACCACCTCAATTGCAGCAGATCGGGCCTGCCATGTCACTAAGCCTTAACCCTAACCCTAGTTTGGATTTTCAGGCTTCCATCCCAAGAGGCCTGGCCCCCATGCCCCCCAGATTAAGGACTTCTGAGCAACACCACAGGACACAGCCTGTCACACAAGTGGAAACCTTGTGGTTTGGAGCTGCAATGAACCCTCAGATGGGGAGAAACTTTCATGCCACCCTAAAGCCACCCCAATAATCAACAGCCACTCTGGCCATAGAGCTGGATTCCATGCCGCCACCAAATGCATACCCTCAACTGAGCCCATAGGGGATCCCGCCTCAGCACTGGCAGATCGGGCCTGCCATTGCCCCTAGGCCCTAACCCTAACACAAGTTTGGGTGTTCAGTCTTCCATGCTGAGGGTCCAGGCAACAAAATCCCCTGGATTAAGGAATCTTGACATACACCTCAGGACTCCGCTTGCCACACAGTAGGAACCTGTGCCTTGGAGTTGTGCTGAACCCTCAGAGGGGGAGAAACTTGCCCCTCTAAAGGCACTCCCATCATCTGCACCCGTCCCCCCGGCCATAAACCAGATTCTGCTGAGCTGCCGGACGCATGCCATAAATTCAGACCCTAGGGCGCCCCACCTCAACATAAGCAGATCAGGCCACCATGCCCCTAAGCCCTTACCAGAACCCCTCTTTAGGTTTTCAGGCTTCCATCCCAGGGGCCTGCCTCCCATGTCCCCCCAGATTAAGGTCTACTGAGCGCCACCACGGGACTCCACCTGGCACTCATGAGGAAAACTTGTGGTTTAGAGCTGCACTGAACACTCAGACGGGGAGAAACATGCAAACCCCCGTAATGCCACCCCACCATGAGTCACCCCCATGGCCATAAAACCAGATTCTCCTGCGATGCCAGATCTATGCCCTCAACTCGACCCTTAGGGGAGCCCGCATCAGCACCGGCACATTGGACCTGCCATGCCCTTCGGCCCTAACCATAAACCTAGGTGGGGTGTACAGGCTTTCATGAACAGAGGCCTGTCCCCCAAGCCCGCCAGATTGGGCACCTCCGAGATTCATGCCAGTAGAGATTAAGGATTCCTCAGTGATACCCCAGGACTGCGTCTGCCACACAGGAGGAAACCATGCCATTTGGAGCTCTGCAGAACCCTCAGGGTAGGAGAAACCTGCATGCAACCCTGAGGTCACGCCCAGCTTCTGTGGCATCCCTGGACACAAACTCTGAGTCTGACATGCCACCTGATACCCACCCTGAAGTCAGCCCACCAGGGAGCCCACCTCAGCAGTAGCAGATTGAGCATGCCATGCCCCTACGCCCTTACCGTAGCTCTAGTTTCTGATTTCGGGCTTCCATCCCAAGAGGCCTGGCCCCCAAACTCCCCAGATTCAGGACCCCCCTGTAACAAGGCAGAAACCTGAATGCCATGCAGGGGGAAGCCATGACATTTGGAGCTCCAAAGTTTCCTCAGAGAGGGAGAAACCAGCATGCCCCTCTAAAGCCACCCCCACGATCAGCCGTCCCTCTGGCCAGAAACCCTGACTCTTCTGCATTGCAGGATGCATTTCCTCAACTCAATTCTGAGGGTATCTCACCTCTGTGTCGGCTGATCAGGCCTGTCCTGCCCAGCCCATTACCCTTAACCCTATGTTGCATTTTCAGGCTTCCTTCCCCAGGGGCCTATCCACCAAGCCCTCTAGATTGGTAAACTTGGAGCCACACTGTAGGAGTCCCCCTGCCACCCAGCAGGAAACTTGTCCCTTTGGAGCTGTGCAGAACCCTCAGAGCCAGAGAAACCTGCATGACCCCATTAGGACTCCCCCACATTCTGCAGCCCCCTGGCCACAAACCCAGAGCCTGATTCACCACCTGACCCCCATTCTCAACTCAGCTCCTTGGGGAACTCACCTCAACACCAGCAGTTCGGGCCTGCCACGCCACTAGCTCAGCTCTGCTCATGGACACCACCAGCTCTAGGCAGACCTAGAACTCCCCTGTCTGCGGCAAAGCTCTGGGATCCCCCCTCCTTCTTCCCAATTTACACTGGCCCAGGCATTCATGAGAAAGGGGAAGGCTACCTCTTGAATGCTTAATACCTCCTTTCCTCTTCAGCCCTATTTCTCTCCACTTACCTTTGCACCTGGGCAAACTGAAAGTAACATATCAATGGAACATGTACATGCTCTGAGATCTAAATCTTTCATGGCAACTTTCTGAGGGCTCCTTATGCAATAGGAAACTAGTGTATCCTGCCACAGAGTGTTTCATAATGAACAGCTACAGAACAGGAGAGCAAAAGTCATTCCAGTTTGACCTCAGTCTTCATGAAGTAGAACATGGTCTTCTTTTCTTCATTGACTTCAATTCCAATTCGTTTCCATGCAATGTTCATTCCTCTCCTTCAGGGGTAGGATTTTGTGATTCCTCACCTGCATAGAACACCCAGAGCTCATCACAACAAGTACTCTCCCTAATAGCTGTCACCCACTTAACCCTTCGCCCCACACCCCTGCCCCCTAGCAACCCTCGATTTTGCTCTAGGTTAGAGTCTGTTTCCTCATTGGCCTTTCTCCCCTCACTATGTTCATCTGTTTTCTTTCTGAAATTCCATAGAGGTCAAGATATAGGCTATTGGTCTTTTCTTACTGATTTTACTTAGCTAAATCCACTGTAGATCCATCCACATCCTTGCAGATGGTAAGATTTCATCCTTTATGAACCTGGATCCTATTCCATTAAGAAGATGTGGGAGAATGAATACACATACACACACACACACATATGATATATACGAGTGATATATATATATATATATATATATATATATATATATATATATCAATCACTCATCAGTGAATGGACATTTGGTCTCCCTCCATTGTTTTACAATGGTTGAAAATGCTGCTGTAAATATCACGGTGCTTATACCCCACTGAATGTGCATTTTTGTGCCCTTTAGGGAAATAACTAGGAGGACAATTGCTGGATCCTACTGTTGTTCAGTTCTTAGCTTTTGGAGGACAGACTGTATTCTTTCCAAGAGTGGCTGCAACAACACGCAGGCCCACCAACAATGTAGGAGGGTCCCGGTTTTGGGTTTTGTTTTTTTTTTTTTTTAGATTTTATTTATTTATTTGACAGAGGTCACAAGTAGGCAGAGAGGCAGGCAGAGAGAGAGGACGAAGCAGACTCCCCGCTGAGCAGAGAGCCCAATGCGGGGCTCGATCTCAGGACCCTGATACCATGACCTGAGCCGAAGGCAGTGGCTTAACCCACTGAGCCACACAGGTGCCCCCGAGGGTTCCACTTTAAACAGAACATTCCCTGCCAGCAATTTGCTAAGGAGGAAATATAAAACCTGTGGGAAACCCTGACTCACTGAGCATCAGGAAAGCAGCCACAGAAATTCAGCCCAGGGTTCCTGACACCAAGTCCCTTGAAGCCAACAGAGTGCCTTTACCCAGGGAAATTCCCAAAGACTCTCCTTCTGACTTCACTACCCATGAAACTGCAGAGAAAATACAGCATGTCCAACCATATATAGCCGTTTGAGTGAACCTAGGAAGACAAGCATCCCTTTTAAATTGTCCAAGACTCCTTGGAATCATTTTGAATTTTCCCTCTGCCCTCATTGGAACTCTTTGGATTCAAAGACGAATCCATTAGGATACATCACCTTGGACAAAGAAGAAGCCATCATCCAAGTCTCTATCTGACCACAAACAGCCACCTCACTCTAGATGCCAGCCGTTCCACCAGAGTCTAGGCCCAGTGGAGTAAACACTGTTCGGTGAAGGAATACTTTCTATGTTCAAAAGGCACACCAAGTCAATCTCACCTTCCCTTTCGAATCCAAGGGATTTCCTAGGAAAGAGATGTTCCAAATACCTTTGTAAGCCAGAAATAAACAGAAAATGAGATCCCTGCCAGGTGCTCCCTGCAGAGAAACTCAGGAGCTCTGGCACCCACACGAGATTGCTTACAGCTGGTTCAGGGTGCCATTTGTGAGCTCCACTGGAGACAAGAGAAAAGCCCAGGAAATTTGGGGTGAAAGGGAATTTTTACCTGCCATCCTGGCATGGATGTGACATTGTCACCCACAGGCCTGCTGTTTTCTCTGAACACTGACGTCCTGGGACAAGCTGCATGACTGACTCAGACGCTGACTTCCAAACTTCAGGTCTCATGGAGCCAGAGTGAAGAAGGGTTGTCAGGTGCAGATAAGCAGGCGTCTCCCACCTAAAGCCTGCACATCTGCTCTGATTCCTGGGAGAAGGAGAGACACAGGCTTGTTTCTTAACTGGTCATTCACTTCCCTCTCAAGCTGGTCAATGCCCTTGTCCTTTTTGGAGAAACAAACATACTTTTCCAAACAAACACTCAGCTCCTCGGTTCCAAATGCACCATGAGTCGGGTTTGGTTCCCCTGGCTCCAGAGCCCAACTGGGAGGACCCTCCTGAACCATCCTGACAGCACATTACCAGCAAACCTGGGGAAAGAGGGCACAATGCTGAGTGGGGGACAGGCTCCATCAATTCTTACCACCACCCTTGAGCCTGGAGAAACAGAGACTATACAGCTCACCACTCCATCCTGTAAAAATAAGCTGTAGTGCCTCACGTTTCAGGGTCTCTCACCGGGCACCTCCGCCCTGCCTTCAGAGCCAGCAAGCTGCACTGACTCCTCTTCAGGTGTGTTTCCCATGGCAGCTCGCCGCTGCCTCCAGTGGTGGCAAGCAGCATCGCCATGCCTTCCAGGGTATCTCACACCACGGCTCACCACTCCCTCCAGTGGAGTGAACTGGCACTGCCGGGCCTTCCATAGACTCATTTTTTTTTTATTTGTTTATTTACAGCATAACAGTGTTCATTGTTTTGGCATCACACCCAGTGCTCCATGCAGTACGTGCCCTCCCTATTAACCACCACCTGATTCCTCAAACTCCCACCCCACCCTGCCCCTCCAAAACCCTCTGGTTGTTTTTCAGAGTCCATAGTCTCTCATGGTTCATCTCCCCTTCCAGTTTCTCTCAACTCCCTCTCCTCTCCATCTCCCTATGTCCTCCGTGTTATTTGCTATGCTCCACAAATAAGTGAGACCATATGATACATGACTCTCTCTCTGCTTGACTTATTTCGCTCAGCATAATTTCTTCCAGTCCCGTCCATGTTGCTACAAAAGTTGGGTATTCATCCTTTCTGATGGAGGCATAATACTCCATTGCGTATATGTACCACATCTTCCTTATCCATTCATCCGTTGAAGGGCATCTTGGTTCTTTCCACAGTTTGGTGAGCATAGCCATTGCTACAATAAGCATTGGGGTACAGATGGCCCTTCTTTTCACTACATCTGTATCTTTGGGGTAAATACCCAGCAGTGCAATTGCAGGGTCATAGGGAAGCTCTATTCTTAATTTCTGGAGGAATCTCCACACTGTTCTCCAAAGTGGCTGCACCAACTTGCATTCCCACCAACAGTGTAAGAGGGTTCCCCTTTCTCCACATCCTCTCCAACACACGTTGTTTCCTGTCTTGCTCATTTTGGCCATTCTAACTGGTGTCAGGTGGTATCTCAATGTGGTTTTCATTTGAATCTCCCTGATGGCTAGTGATGATGAACATTTTTTCATGTGTCTGATAGCCATTTGTATGTCTTCGTTGGAGAAGTGTCTGTTCATATCTTCTGCCCATTTTTGGATATGATTCTCTGTTTTGTGTGTGTTGAGTTTGAGAAGTTCTTTCTAGATCCTGGATATCAACCTTTTGTCTGTACTGTCATTTGCAAATATCTTCTCCCATTCCGTGGGTTGCCTTTTTGTTTGGTGGACTGTTTCCTTTGCTGTGCAGAAGCTTTTGATCTTGATGAAGTGCCAAAAGTTTATTTTCGCTTTTGTTTCCTTGGCCTTTGGAGACATATCTTGAAAGAAGTTGCTGTGGCTTATATCGAAGAGGTTACTGCCTATGTTCTCCTCTAGGATTCTGATGGATTCCTGTCTCATGATGAGGTCTTTTATCCATTTCGAGTGTAAGAGAATGGTTGAGTTTCATTATTCTACATATAGCTGTCCAGTTTTCCCAGCACCATTGATTGAAGAGACTGTCTTTTTTTCCATTGAATATTTTTTCCTGTTTTGTCGAAGATTATTTCACCGTGGAGTTGAGGGTCCATATCTGGGCTCTCCACTCTGTTCCACTGGTCTATGTGTCTGTTTTTATGCCAGGGCCACGCTGTCTTGGTGATCGCAGCTTTGTAGTAAAGCTTGAAATCGGGTAACGTGATGCCGCCAGTTTTGTTTTTGTTTTTCAACATTGCCTTAGCAATTCGGGGTCTCTTCTGATTCCATACAAATTTTAGGATTATTGGCTCCAGCTCTTTGAAAACTACCGGTGGAATTTTGATCGGAATGGCATTAAAAGCATAGATTGCTCTAGGCAGTATAAACATTTTAACAATGTTTATTCTTCCAATCCAAGAGCATGGAATTGTCTTCCATCTTTTTGGGTCTTCTTCAATTTCTTTCATGAGTGTTCTGTAGTTCCTCGAGTACAGGTCCTTTACCTCTTTGGTTAGGTTTATTCCCAGGTATCTTATGGTTCTTGGTGCTCTAGTAAATGGAATCGATTCTCTAATTTCCCTTTCTGTATTTTCATTGTTAGTGTATAAGAAAGCCACTGATTTCTGTACATTGACTTTGTATCCTGCCACGTTACTGAATTGCTGTATGAGTCTAGTAGTTTGGGGGTGGAGTCTTTGGGGTTTTCCATATAAAAAATCATGTCATCTGCGAAGAGAGAGAGTTTGACTTCTTCCTTGCCAATTTGGATACCTTTTATTTCTCTTTGTTGTCTGATTGCCGTTGCTAGGACTTCTAATACTATGTTGAACAAGAGTGGTGAGAGTGGGCATCCAAGCCCATTAGAATAACGTCAGACCTTTTCACAGAGACCTGGCAAGCCAGGAAGGGCTGGCAAAATATATTCAGAGTACTAAATGAGAAGAACATGCAACCAAGAATACTCTATCCGGCAAGACTGACATTTAAAATGGATGGAGAGATAAAGAGTTTCCAAGACCGGCAAGGCTTAAAAGACTATGCAACCACCAAGCCGACACTGCAGGAAATATTAAGCGGGGTCCTATAAAAGAGAAAAAATCCTAAGAATATCATTGAACAGAAATATAGAAACAATCTACAGACAGAAAGACTTCAAAGGCAACATGACATGAATCAAAACCTATCTCTCAATAATCACTCTCAATGTGAATGGCCTAAATGCGCCCATAAAACGACACAGGGTTGCAGATTGGATAAAACGACAGGACCCATCCATATGTTGTCTACAAGAGACCCATTTTGAACCTAAGGATACACCCAGACTGAACGTGAACGGATGGAGAAGCATCTTTCATGCCAATGGGCCTCAAAAGAAGGCCAGGGTAGCGATTCTCATATCAGATAAATTAGATTTTAAACTAAAGACTGTAGTCAGAGATACAGAAGGACACTCCATAATTCTTAAAGGGACTATCCGCCAAGATGATCTAACAATTGTGAATATCTATGCCCCCAATATGGGAGCTCCCAATTCCATAAGAAAACTATTAATCAAGATAAAGAGTCATATTGATATGAATACAATAATAGTAGGAGATCTTCGTACGCCTCTCTCAAAAATAGACAGATCATCGAAGCAGAAAATTAAAAAAGAAATAAGAGCATTGAATGAAACATTGGACCAGATGGACCTCATAGACATATACAGAACATTCCACCCTAAAACAACAGAATGCACATTCTTCTCAAGTGCACATGGAACCTTCTCCAGAATAGACCACATACTGCGTCACAAGGATTGAGGATGCCTGATACTCATGCTGGGAATCTGCCTGCCACTCAGGGCACCGCTGTGCTGTTTGGAGCTGCGCTGAACCCTCAGAGCTGGAGAAACTTCCATGCACCCCTGAAGTCACCCCCAGGTTATGCGAATGTCTGGACACACACCCAGAGGCTAATGCCCCGTCTGACACCCGAACTCAACTCAGTGCACCAGGGCACCTGCCTCTGCACTGGCATATCAGGTCTACCATGGCCCTAGGCCTTAACCCTATCCCTAATTTTGGTTTTCAGGTATCATCCCCAAGAGTCCTGACCCCAAGACCCCAAGATTAAAGAATCCTGAGCGACACCTCAGGACTCTGTCCACCATGCAGGAGGAAACCATGCTGTTTGGAGCTGTGTCGAATCCTCAGAGCGGGAGAAACCTGCACGGTTCACCTGAGGCTATCCCCCACCCTCTGCGCACTATTGGGCCACAAATGTGGAGGCTGGCACTCAGCCTGCCTACCACCCAGGAGGAAACCGTGCCATTTGAAACTGAGTAGAACACTCAGAGTGGGAGAAACTGCATGCCTCCCTGAGCACAACCCCCTCCTTCAGCGGTCCCCTGACCACAAACCTGGACCCTCTCATGCCACCGGACCTCTGCCCTCAATTCATCCCCCTGGGATCCCTTCTCAGTGCCAGCAAATTGGGCCTGCCATGCCCCTGACCTTAACCTTAAGCCTAGGTTGCATTTTCAGTCTTCATCCCCAGAGGATGGTCCCCCAATTCCTCCATATTTGGACCCCTGAGCCACAACCCAGTGCTCTGTCTGCCACCCGGGAGGAAACCGTTCTGTTTGGAGCTGCATAGAACCATCGGAACGGGAGAAATCTTCATGCTCCCTGAAGCCACCTCCACCTTCGGCCACCCCCCAGGCACAAACCCAGATCGTAATGCACCACCTGACCATGGCCCTCAACTCAGTACCCCAGACATCTAGCCTCGGCACCAGCAGATCAGGCCAGCCATGCCCCTGTGCTCTTTTCCAAGCCCTAGGTTGTGTTTTCAGTCTTCTGTCCTCTGATGATTGACACCAAAGCTCCGCTGATGGGTTACACCTAACTATACCAGAATATTTCTTGGCCCCCTGAGGCTATCCCACTTTCAGCACCCCCCGTTCACACCTGGATCTTAACACTCACACTGACCCACGTCCTCAACTCTGCTCCCCAGGTCACTCCTCTCAGGGTGGCCTATTGAGACTGACATGACCCTCAGCCCTAACCAAAACTTAGGTACATTTTCTGTCTTGTGTCCCAAGAATACAGGTACCAAAGCCCCACATATGTGGGACCCCTGAGAAATGTCAGAGGACTCTGTCTTCAACCCAGAAGGAAACAGTAGAATTGGAACTCTGCCAAGGACTGAGAGCAGGAGAAATCTGCCTTTCCCCCCAGGGCCACCAACCCGGAGCCTGACTCAGACTGACCCATGTTCTCTACTCAGTCCCCGTGAGAGCTCTGCACAGCACCAGTAAATCAGGCCTGTCATGTTGCTGGGACCTAGCCCCAACCCTAGGTTGGGGTTTCATGCTCTGTCCCCAGAGGACTGGCACCCAAGTCCCACGGATGGGGACCCCTAGCAAGATTTGAGATCTCTGCCTGCCACCCAGAAGGAAACCATACCATTTGGGACTCTGCAAAGGATTCTGAGCAGGAGAAATCTGCCACGCACCACTGAGTTCACCCAGAGTCAGCAGCTGGACACAAACCTGAACCTGACACTTACTCTATCCATCCCTCTGTACTCAGCCCTCTGGATAGCTTGTCACACCACCATCAGATTGGGCCTGCCATGCTCCTAACCCCTAACTGAAGCTTAGTTTGTGTTCTGAGCATTCAATTCCTAGGGGTCTGGCTCCCTACCCCACGGACTGGGGTCACCTTAGCCATACCACAGGAGGAAAGCGTGCCATGTAGACCTCTAGAAAGTATTCAAAGCAGGATAAAATGCCTGCCCATCTGAGCCCATACCAGCAAACCCCCAATTTCAGTGGCCTCTAGGTCACAAACCCTGTGCCTGACCAGAAACAGAACACTCATCCTTAATTCCAGCCTCTAGGAACCACACACACTGTCAGCTGTTTGGGCCTGCAATGTCCTTCGGCCCTAACTCTATCCCTAGCTTGGGTTCTCATGTCTCCGTCCCATAAGGGTGGGCTCCAAAGCCCTAGGATTTGGGGATGCCTGAGCAATACCACAGGACTCAGCCTCACACCCAGATGGAAATCTTTCCATAATGGACTCCAGTAAGTATATAGGTCAGTATAAATATGAAGGCCCATCTGTTTCCATCCCAGTGAACTCCCACATTCAAGGGCTCATGGATTGAAACCCTGAGCCGGACACTCACCCTGACCCATGTCCTCAACTCAGCCCTCCAGGACACTCACCACACGGTTGGCAATTCAGACCTTCCATTTTCCTAGGTCCTAATCCTAACCCTATTTGGAGTTCTGAGAGGTCCATCTGTAGAGGCCTGGATCCCAAGCCCCGGGTATTGGGAACACTTTAGCAAAACCAGAGGATCAGCCCGCCACACAAAAGGAAACTCCTTTTTTTACTCCAGACTGGATTCAGAGCATGAGACATCTGAATGCAAACCTGAGACAATGTCAGTGAACCTACACTTCCATCCACCCTCTGAAGACAATCCCTGAGCTTGATACACACCCTAAATCTCCATTGTATCTCAGACCTTGTGAAAATCTCCAAAGTTCTGGCTGATTGTATCTTCTAGGCTTCTGGGCCTTAATCCAACGGAAGGTCTAGACATGGGCGAAAATATGAACAGATATTTCTCCAATGATGACACGCATGTGACCAACAGATATATACATAAATGTTCTATATCACATGGCTTCTGGGAAATGCAAATCTAAACCACATTGAGGTGTCCTATCACACCAGGCAGAATGTCTAAAGTTAACAGGACATGAAACCACAAATATTGGTGAGGATGCAGAGAATGGAGAACCCTCCTACATTCCTGGTTGGAATGCAGACTGTTATATCCACTCTGGAAAACAGTACGGGGTTTCCTCAAGAAGTTAAAAGTAAAGTTACCCTAAAACACAGCAATTTCACTACAGGGCTTTTACCACAAAAATAGAGATGTAGAGGAAAGAACTGGCACCTGCACCCCAGTGTTCATCGCAACAATATCCACTCTAGATAAACTATGGAAAGAACCCAGATATCTATGGACAGAGGAATGGATAAAGAAGATGTGGTTCATATATTCAATGGAATATTCCTCAGCCATCAGAAAGGATGAATACTTACCATCACATCAACCTGGATGGGTCTGGAAGATATTATGCTGAGTAAAATATGTCCATGAAAGAAACACAATTATCATAGGGTTTCACTCATATGTGAAATATCAGAAACAGGGCAGAGAACCGTAGGCAAAGGAAGGGGAAACAGAATGGGAAGTCATCAGAGATGGGGAAAAAACCATGATAGACTCTTAACTATAGCAACCAACTGAGGGTTGCTGGATGGGGGGTGGGGGGGTAACTGGGGTGATGGGCATTAAGGAGGGCACGTGATGCAATACACATCTGATATATTATTTAACACTACATCTGAAAATAATGATGTATGATAAGTTGGCTCATTGAATTCAAATAAAATATGAAAGAACTCAAATAAACTACCCTAACACTTTGTATGGAATCACAAAAGATACTGAACAACCAGCACAATGTTATGAAGAAAAACAAAGCTGGAGGCGTCACAATTCCATATTTCAAATTATACTACAAAGCTGCATTCATCCTCACAGTATGGGACTGGCAAAAAAAAAAAAAATACACACAGTGACCAAGGAAACGGAATAGAAGCTCAGACATCAGCCCACAATCACGTGCCCAATTAATCTTCTGCAAAACAGGCAAAACTATTAAAAGGGAAAAGGACAGTTTCTACAACAAATGGTGTTGGGAAAACTGAACAGCTATGCACAAAACAATGAAATTAGACTGCTTTCTTACACCATATGGACAAATAAACTCAAAACAGTTTCAAGACCTCAATGTGAGACCTTAAATCATAAAAATCCTACAAGAAGGCACAGACAGTAACTTCTCTGACATGAACCATACATTTAATAGACATGCCTCCTAAGGCAAAGGAAACAAAAGCAAAAATAAACTACTAGAGCTCCATCAATATAAAAACTTACCGCACAGCAGAACAGCAATGAAAATGTAATAAATAGAATACAACATACTTAAGAGGAGAAGATGTTTGCAAATATCATGTGCAATAAAGGGGTAGTGTCCAAAATATGTAGAACTGATACAACGCAACAACCAAAAAACAAAAAATCCAATTAAAAAATAGACAGAAGACATGAACAGACATTGCTCCAAAGAAGACATACAGATGGCCAACAGTCACGTGAGAAGATGTTCACATCAGCCATCAACAGGAAAATCCAAATGAAAAGGTCCATGAGATATTACCTCATACTATCAGAATGGCTAACAGCACCAGCACAAGAAAACAAATGTTGGGAGGATGTGGGTAAAAGGGAACCCTCTTGCACTGTGGTGGGAATGCTAGCTGCTGCAGTCCCTGTGGAAAACAGTATCACTGTTCCTCAAAACGTTAAATATTAGAACTACCTTATAATCCAGCAATCACACTACCGGGTGATTACCCGAAGAATATGAGAACAGTAACTCAAAAGGATACATGTGCCCCTATGTTTCTTGCAACATTAATTACAATATTACAATATGGAAACAATCCAAGTATTTCTTGATAACTTGATAAATGAGATGATAAATGTATACACACACACACACACACACACACACACAGTGCGAAATTACTCAGCCATAAAAAATCTTGCCATTTGCAGACACATGGATGGAGCTAGAGAATACTATCCTAAGTGAAATCAGTCAGTCAGAGAAAGACAAAGGCCTTTGGATGTCACTCTTCCATGGAATTTAGGAAACAAACATACATAAATAAAGGAGAAAGAAGATCCAAAACAAAAACCGACTCTGTGGTTACCAGAGTGGAAGTGGATGGAGGGATGAGTGATATAGATGACGGGGACTAAGAGTACAATTTTCTTTTTTTTATTTGTTTATTTTCAGCATAACAGTGTTCACTGTTTTTGCACCACACCCAGTGCTCCATGCAGTACGTGCCCTCCCTATTACCCACCACCTGGTTCCCCAACCTCCCAACCCCCGCCCTTCCAAAACACTCAGGTTGTTTTTCAGAGTCCATAGTCTCTCATGGTTCATCTCCCCTTCCAGGTTCCCTCAACTCCCTCTCCTCTCCATCTCCCCATGTCCTCCGTGTTCTTTGTTATGCTCCACAAATAAGGGAGACCATATGATATTTGACTCTCTCTGCTTGACTTATTTCACTCAGCATAATCTCTTCGAGTCCCTTCCATGTTGCTACAAAAGTTGGGTATTCATCCTTTCTGATGGAGCCATAATACTCCATTGTGTATATGTACCACATCTTCCTTATCCATTCATCCGTTGAAGGGCATCTTGGTTCTTTCCACAGTTTGGCGACCGTGGCCATTGCTGCAATAAACATTGGGGTACAGATGGCTCTTCTTTTCACTCCATCTGTATCTTTGGGGTAAATACCCATCAGTGTAATTGCAGGGTCATAGGGAAGCTCTATTTTTAATTTCTTGAGTCATCTGCACACTGCTCTCCAAAGTGGCTGCACTAAATTGCAGTCTCACCAACAGTGTAAAAGGGTTCCACTTTCTCGAAATCCTCTCCAACAAACGTTATTTCCTGTCTTCCTAATTTTGGACATTCTAACTGGTGTCAGGTGGTATCTCAATGTAGTTTTAATTAGAATCTCCCTGATGGCGAGGCAGACGCGTCCCTCTCCACAGATTCTGGGGGTCTCACCTTGGCGGTGGCAGCTGGGGCCGGGCCTGCCACGAAATCCGGGCCCGGACCCAGGCCTGCTTGTTCAGCCTTCCATTGCCAGGGGCCTGTACCTAGGGCCTCACCCCGGGAATCCTGAGTCCCGGGCCACAAGTCCGCCACAGTCCCAGAGACAATGGTGCCTTTCGCGGCTGCGTCCCAGCCAAGGAGTGAGAGATCAATTCGTTCCCCCACAGAGGCCAGACCCCTCCAAGGGCGCCCCGGGGGCCTACCACGGCGAAGGCGGACGCCCAGCCACAGCCCCTCCATCAACTCTGCTCGGGGAAAACTCCCCGGCGCCGGGACCGCCGACCGCGCCCCATCGTCACGGCTCGTTGTCAGGGTGGCCGCGAAATGCCCCAAGAGAGAAAGGGCCCTGGTCCACACGGAACTGGGCGGTCAACATGGCTGCCGAAAGCCGGCCAATTCTCACGAGCGTTCTGACCAAATCGATCCCGATTTGGGCAAAACGCTCGTGAGAATTGGCCGGAAAACAGGCGGCAAACACACTTCGGGCACGACAGGGCCGAAGGGCCACCCCCCTGGGCCCTGCCCGGGATGGCGTGTCGTCGCGTTCTGGTACCGCCAGGAGGAGCTCCGGGAGGCGGGCCCCGGGGAGGCCGACACCTCCCGCTCCTCAGCCTCCGGGGGTCCCCTCACTGGCGCGGGCAGCTCCGGCGGGCCGGCCCCGAAAGCCGGGCCCGGGCCCGGGCCTGCTTGCTCAACCTTCAGTTGCCAGGGGCTTGAGCCTGGGGGCCTCCCCACGGGAAACCCTGAGTCCCAAGCCACGAGTCCCCCGACCGTCCCGGCGACAACGGCACCTTTCGCGGCTTCGTCCCAGCCGTGGAGTGAGAGATCAGTCCGTTCCCCCACAGTGGCCAGCCCCCTCCACGGGCGCCCCGGCCGCCCGCCACGTGCCAGGCCACGGCGCCTCCATCCACTCTGCTCGGGGAAAACTTCCTGGCGCCGGGGCCGCCGGACACGCCCCATCGTCGTGGCTCGTTTTCCGGGTGGCCGCGACAGGCCCCGAGCGAGAAAGGGCCCTGCTCCACGCGGCACTGGGCGCTGACCAGGGCTGCCCAACGCCGGCCAATTCTCACGAGCGTTCGTGAGAATTGGCCGGAAAACGCCCGGCGAACACACTTCGGGCACCACAGGGCCGCAGGGCCGCCCCCCCCGGGGCCCTGTCCGGGATCGCGTGTCGTCGCGTTCCGGCACCGCCAGGAGGAGCTCCGGGAGGCGTGCCGCGGGGAGGCCGACGCCTCCCGCTCCTCAGCCTCCGGGGGTCCCCTCCCTGGCGCCGGGAGCTGGGGCCGGGCCAGCCCCGAAAGCCGGGCCCGGGCCCGGGCCTGCTTGCTCAGCCTTCCGTTGCCAGGGGCCTGAGCCTGGGGGCCTCCCCATGGGGAACCCTGAGTCCCGCGCCACGAGTCCCCCGACCGTCCCGGCGACAACGGCACCTTTCGCGGCTTCGTCCTACCCGCGGAGTGAGAGACCAGTCCGTTTCCCCACAGAGGCCAGCCCCCTCCAGGGGCGCCCCAGTCGCCCGCCACGGCGGAGGCGGACGCCCGGCCACGGCGCCTCCATCCACTCTGCTCGGGGAAAACTCCCCGGCGCCGCGGCTGCCGGCCGAGCCCCATCGTCGTGGCTCGTTTTCCGGGTGGCCGCGACATGCCCCGAGCGAGAAAGGGCCCTGCTCCACGCGGCCCTGGGCGCTGACCAGGGCTGCCCAACGCCGGCCAATTCTCACGAGCGTTCTGCCCAAATCGATCCCGATTTGGGCAGAACGCTCGTGAGAATTGGCCGGAAAACGCCCGGCGAACACACTTCGGGCACCAGAGGGCCGCAGGGCCGCCCCCCCGGGGCCCTGTCCGGGATCGCGTGTCGTCACGTTCCGGCACCGCCAGGAGGAGCTCCGGGAGGCGGGCCCCGGGGAGGCCGACGCCTCCCGCTCCTAAGCCTCCGGGGGTCCCCTCCCTGGCGCCGGCCGCTGGGGCCGGGTCAGCCCCGAAAGCCAGGCCCGGGCCTGCTTGCTCAGCCTTCCGTTGCCAGGGGCCTGAGCCTGGGGGCCTCCGCATGGGGAACCCTGAGTCCCGCGCCACGAGTCCCCCCGACCGTCCCGGCGACGACGGCACCTTTCGCGGCTTCGTCCCAGCCGTGGAGTGAGAGATCACTCCGTTCCCCCACAGAGGCCAGCCCCCTCCACGGGCGCCCCGGCCGCCCGCCACGGCGGAGGCGGACGCCCGGCCACGGCGCCTCCATCCACTCTGCTCGGGGAAAACTCCCCGGCGCCGGGGCCGCCGGCCACGCCCCATCGTCGCGGCTCGTTCTCCGGGTGGCCGCGCCATGCCCCGAGCGAGAAAGGGCCCTGCTCCACGCGGCCCTGGGCGCTGACCAGGGCTGCCCAACGCCGGCCAATTCTCACGAGCGTTCTGCCCAAATCGGTCCCGATTTGGGCAGAACGCTCGTGAGAATTGGCCGGAAAACGCCCGGTGAACACACTTCGGGCACCAGAGGGCTGCAGGGCCGCCCCCCCGGGGCCCTGTCCGGGATCGCGTGTCGTCGCGTTCCGGCACCGCCAGGAGGAGCTCCGGGAGGCGGGCCCTGGCGAGGCCGACGCCTCCCGCTCCTCAGCCTCCGGGGGTACCCTCCCTGGCGCCGGCCGCTGGGGCCGGGCCAGCCCCGAAAGCCGGGCCCGGGCCCGGGCCTGCTTGCTCAGCCTTCCGTTGCCAGGGGCCTGAGCCTGGGGGCCTCCGCATGGGGAACCCTGAGTCCCGCGCCACGAGTCCCCCCGACCGTCCCGGTGACGACGGCACCTTTCGCGGCTTCATCCCAGCCGTGGAGTGAGAGATCACTCCGTTCCCCCACAGAGGCCAGCCCCCTCCACGGGCGCCCCGGCCGCCCGCCACGGCGGAGGCGGACGCCCGGCCACGGCGCCTCCATCCACTCTGCTCGGGGAAAACTCCCCGGCGCCGGGGCCGCCGGCCGCGTCCCATCGTCGCGGCTCGTTTTCCGGGTGGCCGCGCCATGCCCCGAGCGAGAAAGGGCCCTGCTCCACGCGGCCCTGGGCGCTGACCAGGGCTGCCCAACGCCGGCCAATTCTCACGAGCGTTCTGCCCAAATCGATCCCGATTTGGGCAGAACGCTCGTGAGAATTGGCCGGAAAACGCCCGGCGAACACACTTCGGGCACCAGAGGGCCGCAGGGCCGCCCCCCCGGGGCCCTGTCCGGGATCGCGTGTCGTCGCGTTCCGGCACCGCCAGGAGGAGCTCCGGGAGGCGGGCCCCGGGGAGGCCGACGCCTCCCGCTCCTCAGCCTCCGGGGGTCCCCTCCCTGGCGCCGGCAGCTGGGGCCGGGTCAGCCCCGAAAGCCGGGCCCGGGCCTGGGCCTGATTGCTCAGCCTTCCGTTGACAGGGGCCTGAGCCTGGGGGCCTCCCCATGGGGAACCCTGAGTCCCGCGTCACGAGTCCCCCGACCGTCCCGGCGACAACGGCACCTTTCGCGGCTTCGTCCTAGCCGCGGAGTGAGAGACCGGTCCGTTTCCCCACAGAGGCCAGCCCCCTCCAGGGGCGCCCCGGCCTCCCGCCACGGCGGAGTCGGACGCCCGGCCACGGCGCCTCCATCAACTCTGCTCGGGGAATACTCCCCGGCGCCGCGGCTGCCGGCCGCGCCCCATCGTCGCGGCTCGTTTTCCGGGTGGCCGCGACATGCCCCGAGCGAGAAAGGGCCCTGCTCCACGCGGAACTGGGCGCTGACCAGGGCTGCCCAACGCCGGCCAATTCTCACGAGCGTTCTGCCCAAATCGATCCCGATTTGGGCAGAACGCTCGTGAGAATTGGCCGGAAAACGCCCGGCGAACACACTTCGGGCACCACAGGGCCGCAAGGCCGCCCCCCCCCGGGGCCCTGTTCGGGATCGCGTGTCGTCGCGTTCCGGCAGCGCCAGGAGGAGCTCCGGGAGGCGTGCCGCGGGGAGGCCGACGCCTCCCGCTCCTCAGCCTCCGGGGGTCCCCTCCCTGGCGCCGGCAGCTGGGGCCGGGCCAGCCCCGAAAGCCGGGCCCGGGCCCGGGCCTGCTTGCTCAGCCTTCCGTTGCCAGGGGCCTGAGCCTGGGGGCCTCCCCATGGGGAACCCTGAGTCCCGCGCCACGAGTCCCCCGACCGTCCCGGCCACAACGGCACCTTTCGCGGCTTCGTCCTAGCCGCGGAATGAGAGACCAGTCCGTTTCCCCACAGAGGCCAGCCCCCTCCAGGGGCGCCCCGGCCACCCGCCACGGCGGAGGCGGACGCCCGGCCACGGCGCCTCCATCCACTCTGCTCGGGGCAAACTCCCCGGCGCTGCGGCTGCCGGCCGCGCCCCATCGTCGCGGCTCGTTTCCCGGGTGGCCGCGACAGGCCCCGAGCGAGAAAGGGCCCTGCTCCACGCGGAACTTGGCGCTGACCAGGACTGCCCAACGCCGGCCAATTCTCACGAGCGTTCTGCCCAAATCGATCCCGAATTGGGCAGAACGCTCGTGAGAATTGGCCGGAAAACGCCCGGCGAACACACTTCGGGCATCACAGGGCCGCAGGTCGGCCCCCCCCGGGGCCCTGTCCGGGACCGCGTGTCGTCGCGTTCCGGCACCGCCAGGAGGAGCTCCGGGAGGCGTGCCGCGGGGAGGCCGACGCCTCCCGCTCCTCAGCCTCCGGGGGTCCCCTCCCTGGCGCCGGCAGCTGGGGCCGGGCCAGCCCCGAAAGCCGGGCCCGAGCCTGGGCCTGCTTGCTCAGCCTTCCGTTGCCAGGGGCCTGAGCCTGGGGGCCTCCCCATGGGGAACCCTGAGTCCCGCGCCACGAGTCCCCCGACCGTCCCGGCCACAACGGCACCTTTCGCGGCTTCGTCCTAGCCGCGGAGTGAGAGACCAGTCCGTTTCCCCACAGAGGCCAGCCCCCTCCAGGGGCGCACCGGCCGCCCGCCACGGCGGAGGCGGACGCCCGGCCACGGCGCCTCCATCCACTCTGCTCGGGGAAAACTCCCCGGCGCCGCGGCGGCCGGCCGAGCCCCATCGTCGCGGCTCGTTTTCCGGGTGGCAGCGACATGCCCCGAGCGAGAAAGGGCCCTGCTCCACGCGGAACTGGGCGCTGACCAGGGCTGCCCAACGCCGGCCAATTCTCACGAGCGTTCTGCCCAAATCGATCCCGATTTGGGCAGAACGCTCGTGAGAATTGGCCGGAAAACGCCCGGCGAACACACTTCGGGCACCACAGGGCCGCAGGGCGGCCCCCCCCGGGGCCCTGTCCGGGACCGCGTGTCGTCGCGTTCCGGCACCGCCAGGAGGAGCTCCGGGAGGCGTGCCGCGGGGAGGCCGACGCCTCCCGCTCCTCAGCCTCCGGGGGTCCCCTCCCTGGCGCCGGCAGCTGGGGCCGGGCCAGCCACGAAAGCCGGGCCCGGGTCAGGGCCTGCTTGCTCAGCCTTCCGTTGCCAGGGGCTTGAGCCTGGGGGCCTCCCCATGGGGAACCCTGAGTCCCGCGCCACGAGTCCCCCGACCGTCCCGGCGACAACGGCACCTTTCGCGGCTTCGTCCTAGCCGCGGAGTGAGAGATCAGTCCGTTTCCCCACAGAGGCCAGCCCCCTCCAGGGGCGCCCCGGCCACCCGCCACGGCGGAGGCGGACGCCCGGCCACGGCGCCTCCATCCACTCTGCTCGGGGAAAACTCCCCGTAGCTGCGGCTGCCGGCCGCGCCCCATCGTCGCGGCTCGTTTTCCGGGTGGCCGCGACATGCCCCGAGCGAGACAGGGCCCTGCTCCACGCGGAACTTGGCGCTGACCAGGGCTGCCCAACGCCGGCCAATTCTCACGAGCGTTCTGCCCAAATCGATCCCGAATTGGGCAGAACGCTCGTGAGAATTGGCCGGAAAACGCCCGGCGAACACACTTCGGGCATCACAGGGCCGCAAGTCGGCCCCCCCCGGGGCCCTGTCCGGGACCGCGTGTCGTCGCGTTCCGGCACCGCCAGGAGGAGCTCCGGGAGGCGTGCCGCGGGGAGGCCGACGCCTCCCGCTCCTCAGCCTCCGGGGGTCCCCTCCCTGGCGCCGGCAGCTCGGGCCGGGCCAGCCCCGAAAGCCGGGCCCGAGCCTGGGCCTGCTTGCTCAGCCTTCCGTTGCCAGGGGCCTGAGCCTGGGGGCCTCCCCATGGGGAACCCTGAGTCCCGCGCCACGAGTCCCCCGACCGTCCCGGCCACAACGGCACCTTTCGCGGCTTCGTCCTAGCCGCGGAGTGAGAGACCAGTCCGTTTCCCCACAGAGGCCAGCCCCCTCCAGGGGCGCACCGGCCGCCCGCCACGGCGGAGGCGGACGCCCGGCCACGGCGCCTCCATCCACTCTGCTCGGGGAAAACTCCCCGGCGCCGCGGCGGCCGGCCGCGCCCCATCGTCGCGGCTCCTTTTCCGGGTGGCCGCGACATGCCCCGAGCGAGAAAGGGCCCTGCTCCACGCGGAACTGGGCGCTGACCAGGGCTGCCCAACGCCGGCCAATTCTCACGAGCGTTCTGCCCAAATCGATCCCGATTTGGGCAGAACGCTCGTGAGAATTGGCCGGAAAACGCCCGGCGAACACACTTCGGGCACCACAGGGCCGCAGGGCGGCCCCCCCCGGGGCCCTGTCCGGGACCGCATGTCGTCGCGTTCCGGCACCGCCAGGAGGAGCTCCGGGAGGCGTGCCGCGGGGAGGCCGACGCCTCCCGCTCCTCAGCCTCCGGGGGTCCCCTCCCTGGCGCCGGCAGCTGGGGCCGGGCCAGCCACGAAAGCCGGGCCCGAGCCCGGGCCTGCTTGCTCAGCCTTCCGTTGCCAGAGGCCTGAGCCTGGGGGCGTCCCCATGGGGAACCCTGAGTCCCGCGCCACGAGTCCCCCGACCGTCCCGGCCACAACGGCACCTTTCGCGGCTTCGTCCTAGCCGCGGAGTGAGAGACCAGTCCGTTTCCCCACAGAGGCCAGCCCCCTCCAGGGGCGCACCGGCCGCCCGCCACGGCGGAGGCGGACGCCCGGCCACGGCGCCTCCATCCACTCTGCTCGGGGAAAACTCCCCGGCGCCGCGGCTGCCGGCCGCGCCCCATCGTCGCGGCTCGTTTTCCGGGTGGCCGCGACATGCCCCGAGCGAGAAAGGGCCCTGCTCCACGCGGAACTGGGCGCTGACCAGGGCTGCCCAACGCCGGCCAATTCTCACGAGCGTTCTGCCCAAATCGATCCCGATTTGGGCAGAACGCTCGTGAGAATTGGCCGGAAAAGGCCCGGCGAACACACTTCGGGCACCACAGGGCCGCAGTGCGGCCCCCCCCGGGGCCCTGTCCGGGATCGCGTGTCGTCGCGTTCCGGCACCGCCAGGAGGAGCTCCGGGAGGTGTGCCGCGGGGAGGCCGACGCCTCCCGCTCCTCAGCCTCCGGGGGTCCCCTCCCTGGCGACGGCAGCTGGGGCCGGGCCAGCCCCGAAAGCCGGGCCCGGGCCCGGGCCTGCTTGCTCAGCCTTCCGTTGCCAGGGGCCTGAGCCTGGGGGCCTCACCATGGGGAACCCTGAGTCCCGCGCCACGAGTCCCCCGACCGTCCCGGCCACAACGGCACCTTTCGCGGCTTCGACCTAGCCGCGGAGTGAGAGACCAGTCCGTTTCCCCACAGAAGCCAGCCCCCTCCAGGGGCGCCCCGGCCGCCCGCCACGGCGGAGGCGGACGCCCGGCCACGGCGCCTCCATCCACGCTGCTCGGGGAAAACTCCCCGGCGCCGCGGTTGCCGGCCGCACCCCATCGTCGCGGCTCGTTTTCCGGGTGGCCGCGACATGCCCCAAGCGAGAAAGGGCCTTGCTCCACGCGGAACTGGGCGCTGACCAGGGCTGCCCAACGCCGGCCAATTCTCACGAGCGTTCTGCCCAAATCGATCCCGATTTGGGTAGAACGCTCGTGAGAACTGGCCGGAAAACGCCCGGCGAACACACTTCGGGCACCACAGGGCCGCCCCCCCGGGGCCCTGTCCGGGATCGCGTGTCGTCGCGTTCCGGCACCGCCAGGAGGAGCTCCGGGAGGCGTGCCGCGGGGAGGCCGACGCCTCCCGCTCCTCAGCCTCCGGGGGTCCCCTCCCTGGCGCCGGCAGCTGGGGCCGGGCCAGCCCCGAAAACCGGCCCCGGGCCCGGGCCTGCTTGCTCAGCCTTCCGTTGCCAGGGGCCTGAGCCTGGGGGCCTCCCCAAGGGGAACCCTGAGTCCCGCGCCACGAGTCCCCCGACCGTCCCGGCCACAACGGCACCTTTCGCGGCTTCGTCCTAGCCGCGGAGTGAGAGACCAGTCCGTTTCCCCACAGAGGCCAGCCCCCTCCAGGGGCGCCCCGGCCGCCCGCCACGGCGGAGGCCGACACCCGGCCACGGCGCCTCCATCCACTCTGCTCGGGGAAAACTCCCCGGCGCCGCGGCTGCCGGCCGCGCCCCATCGTCGCGGCTCTTTTTCCGGGTGCCCGCGACATGCCCCCAGCGCAAAAGGGCCCTGCTCCACGCGGAACTGGGCGCTGACCAGGGCTGCCCAACGCCGGCCAATTCTCACGAGCGTTCTGCCCAAATCGGTCCCGATTTGGGCAGAACGCTCGTGAGAATTGGCCGGAAAACGCCCGGCGAACACACTTCGGGCACCACAGGGCCGCAGGGCCGCCCCCCCCGGGTTCCTGTCCGGGATCGCGTGTCGTCGCGTTCCGGCACCGCCAGGAGGAGCTCCGGGAGGCGTGCCGCGGGGAGGCCGACGCCTCCCGCTCCTCAGCCTCCGGGGGTCCCCTCCCTGGCGCCGGCAGCGGGGGCCGGGCCAGCCCCGAAATCCGGGCCCGGGCCCGGGACTGCTTGCTCAGCCTTCCGTTGCCAGGGGCCTGAGCCTGGGGGCCTCCCCATGGGGAACACTGAGTCCCGCGCCACGAGTCCCCCGACCGTCCCGGCCACAACGGCTCCTTTCGCGGCTTCGTCCTAGCCGCGGAGTGAGAGACCAGTCCGTTTCCCCACAGAGTCCAGCCCCCTCCAGGGGCGCCCCGACCGCCCGCCACGGCGGAGGCGGACGCCCGGCCACGGCGCCTGCATCCACTCTGCTCGGGGAAAACTCCCCGGCGCCGCGGCTGCCGGCCGCGCCCCATCGTCGCAGCTCGTTTTCCGGGAGGCCGCGACATGCCCCGAACGAGAAACGGCCCTGCTCCACGCGGAACTGGGCGCTGACCAGGGCTGCCCAACGCCGGCCAATTCTCACGAGCGTTCTGCCCAAATCGATCCCGATTTGGGCAGAACGCTCGTGAGAATTGGCCAGAAAACGCCCGGCAAACACACTTCGGGCACCTCAGGGCCGCAGGGCGGCCCCCCCCCCGGGGCCCTGTCAGGGATCGCGTGTCGTCGCGTTCCGGCACCGCCAGGAGGAGCTCCGGGAGGCGTGCCGCGGGGAGGCCGACGCCTCCCGCTCCTCAGCCTCCGGGGGTCCCCTCCCTGGCGAGGGCAGCTGGGGCCGGGCCAGCCCCGAAAGCCGGGCCTGGGCCAGGGCCTGCTTGCTCAGCCTTCCGTTGCCAGGGGCCTGAGCCTGGGGGCCTCCCCATGGGGAACCCTGAGTCCCGCGCCACGAGACCCCCGACCGTCCCGGCGACAACGGCACCTTTCGCGGCTTCGTCCTAGCCGCGGAGTGAGAGACCAGTCCGTTTCCCCACAGAGGCCAGCCCCCTCCAGGGGCGCCCCGGCCGCCCGCCACGGCGGAGGCGGACGCCCGGCCACGGCGCCTCCATCCACTCTGCTCGGGGAAAACTCCCCGGCGCCGCGGCTGCCGGCCGCGCCCCATCGTCGCGGCTCGTTTTCCGGGTGGCCGCGACATGCCCCGAGCGAGAAAGGGCCCTGCTCCACGCGGAACTGGGCGCTGACCAGGGCTGCCCAACGCCGGCCAATTCTCACGAGCGTTCTGCCCAAATCGATCCCGATTTGGGCAGAACGGTCGTGAGAATTGGCCGGAAAACGCCCGGCGAACACACTTCGGGCATCACAGGGCCGCAGGGCGGCCCCCCCCGGGGCCCTGTCCGGGACCGCGTGTCGTCGCGTTCCGGCACCGCCAGGAGGAGCTCTGGGAGGCATGCCGCAGGGAGGCCGACGCCACCCGCTCCTCAGCCTCCAGGGGTCCCCTCCCTGGCGCCGGCAGCTGGGGCCGGGCCAGCCCCGAAAGCCGGGCCCGGGCCCGGGACTGCTTGCTCAGCCTTCCGTTGCCAGGGGCCTGAGCCTGGGGGCCTCCCCATGGGGAACCCTGAGTCCCGCGCCACGTGTCCCCCGACCGTCCCGGCGACAATGGCACCTTTCGCGGCTTCGTCCTAGCCGCGGAGTGAGAGACCAGTCCGTTTCCCCACAGAGTCCAGCCCCCTCCAGGGGCGCCCCGGCCGCCCGCTACGGCGGAGGCGGACGCCCGGCCACGGCGCCTCCATCCACTCTGCTCGGGGAAAACTCCCCGGCGCCGCGGCTGCCGGCCGCGCCCCATCGTCACGGCTCGTTTTCCGGGCGGCCGCGACATGCCCCGAGCGAGAAAGGGCCCTGCTCCACGCGGAACTGGGCGCTGACCAGGGCTGCCCAACGCCGGCCAATTCTCACGAGCGTTCTGCCCAAATCGGGATCGATTTGGGCAGAACGCTCGTGAGAATTGGCCGGAAAACGCCCGGCGAACACACTTCGGGCACCACAGGGCCGCAGGGTGGCCCCCCCCGGGGCCCTGTCCGGGACCGCGTGTCGTCGCGTTCCGGCACCGCCAGGAGGAGCTCTGGGAGGCGTGCCACGGGGAGGCCGACGCCACCCGCTCCTCAGCCTCCGGTGGTCCCCTCCCTGGCGCCGGCAGCTGGGGCCGGGCCAGCCCCGAAAGCAGGGCCCGGGCCCGGGCCTGCTTGCTCAGCCTTCCGTTGCCAGGGGCCTGAGAATGGGATCCTCCCCATGGGGAACCCTGAGTCCCGCGCCACGAGTCCCCCGACCGTCCCGGCCACAATGGCACCTTTCGCGGCTTCGACCTAGCCGCGGAGTGAGAGACCAGTCCGTTTCCCCACAGAGGCCAGCCCCCTCCAGGGGCGCCCCGGCCGCCTGCCACGGCGGAGGCGGACGCCCGGCCACGGCGCCTCCATCCACTCTGCTCGGGGAAAACTCCCAGGCGCCGCGGCTGCCGGCCGCGCCCCATCGTCGCGGCTCGATTTCCGGGCGGCCGCGACATTCCACGAGCGAGAAAGGGCCCTGCTCCACGCGGAACTGGGCGCTGACCAGGGCTGCCCAACGCCGGCCAATTCTCACGATCGTTCTGCCCAAATCGATCCCGATTTGGGCAGAACGCTCGTGAGAATTGGCCGGAAAACGCCCGGCGAACACACTTCGGGCACCACAGGGCCGCAGGGCGGCCCCCCCCGGGGCCCTGTCCGGGACCGCGTGTCGTCGCGTTCCGGCACCGCCAGGAGGAGCTCCGGGAGGCGTGCCGCGGGGAGGCCGACGCCTCGCGCTCCTCAGCCTCCGGGGGTCCCCTCCCTGGCGTCGGCAGCTGGGGCCGGGCCAGCCCCGAAAGCCGGGGCCGGGTCCGGGCCTGCTTGCTCAGCCTTCCTTTCCCAGGGGCCTGAGCCTGGGGGCCTCCCCATGGGGAACCCTGAGTCCCGCGCCACGAGTCCCCCGACCGTCCCGGCCACAACGGCACCTTTCGCGGCTTCGTCCTAGCCGCGGAGTGAGAGACCAGTCCGTTTCCCCACAGAGGCCAGCCCCCTCCAGGTGCGCCCCGACCGCCCGCCACGGCGGAGGCGGACGCCCGGCCACGGCGCCTCCATCCACTCTGCTCGGGGAAAACTCCCCGGCGCCGCGGCTGCCGGCCGCGCCCATTGTCGCGGCTCGTTTTCCGGGTGGCTGCGACATGCCCCGAGCGAGAAAGGGCCCTGCTCCACGCGGAACTGGGCGCTGACCAGGGCTGCCCAACGCCGGCCAATTCTCACGAGCGTTCTGCCCAAATCGATCCCGATTTGGGCAGAACGGTCATGAGAATTGGCCGGAAAACTCCCGGCGAACACACTTCGGGCACCACAGGGCCGCAGGGCGGCCCCCCCCGGGGCCCTGTCCGGGACCGCGTGTCGTCGCGTTCCGGCACCGCCAGGAGGAGCTCTGGGAGGCATGCCGCAGGGAGGCCGACGCCACCCGCTCCTCAGCCTCCGGGGGTCCCCTCCCTGGCGCCGGCTGCTGGGGCCGGGCCAGCCCCGAAAGCCGGGCCCGGGCCCGGGACTGCTTGCTCAGCCTTCCGTTGCCAGGGGCCTGAGCCAGGGGGCCTCCCCATGGGGAACCCTGAGTCCCGCGCCACGTGTCCCCCGACCGTCCCGGCGACAACGGCACCTTTCGCGGCTTCATCCTAGCCGCGGAGTGAGAGACCAGTCCGTTTCCCCACAGAGTCCAGCCCACTCCAGGGGCGCCCCGGCCGCCCGCTACGGCGGAGGCGGACGCCCGGCCACGGCGCCTCCATCCACTCTGCTCGGAGAAAACTCCCGGCGCCGCGGCTGCCGGCCGCGCCCCATCGTCACGGCTCGTTTTCCGGGCGGCCGCGACATGCCCCGAGCGAGAAAGGGCCCTGCTCCACGCGGAACTGTGCGCTGACCAGGGCTGCCCAACGCCGGCCAATTCTCACGAGCGTTCTGCCCAAATCGATCCCGATTTGGGCAGAACGCTCGTGAGAATTGGCCGGAAAACGCCCGGCAAACACACTTCGGGCACCTCAGGGCCGCAGGGCGGCCCCCCCCGGGGCCCTGTCCGGGACCGCGTGTCGTCGCGTTCCGGCACCGCCAGGAGGAGCTCTGGGAGGCATGCCGCAGGGAGGCCGACGCCACCCGCTCCTCAGCCTCCAGGGGTCCCCTCCCTGGCGCCGGCAGCTGGGGCCGGGCCAGCCCCGAAAGCCGGGCCCGGGCCCGGGCCTGCTTGCTCAGCCTTCCGTTGCCAGGGGCCTGAGCCTGGGGGCCTCCCCATGGGGAACCCTGAGTCCCGCGCCACGTGTCCCCCGACCGTCCCGGCGACAACGGCACCTTTCGCGGCTTCGTCCTAGCCGCGGAGTGAGAGACCAGTCCGTTTCCCCACAGAGTCCAGCCCCCTCCAGGGGCGCCCCGGCCGCCCGCTACGGCGGAGGCGGACGCCCGGCCACGGCGCCTCCATCCACTCTGCTCGGGGAAAACTCCCCGGCGCCGCGGCTGCCGGCCGCGCCCCATCGTCACGGCTCGTTTTCCGGGCGGCCGCGACATGCCCCGAGCGAGAAAGGGCCCTGCTCCACGCGGAACTGGGCGCTGACCAGGGCTGCCTAACGCCGGCCAATTCTCACGAGCGTTCTGCCCAAATCGGGATCGATTTGGGCAGAACGCTCGTGAGAATTGGCCGGAAAACGCCCGGCGAACACACTTCCGGAACCACAGGGCCGCAGGGTGGCCCCCCCCGGGGCCCTGTCCGGGACCGCGTGTCGTCGCGTTCCGGCACCGCCAGGAGGAGCTCTGGGAGGCGTGCCACGGGGAGGCCGACGCCACCCGCTCCTCAGCCTCCGGTGGTCCCCTCCCTGGCGCCGGCAGCTGGGGCCGGGCCAGCCCCGAAAGCAGGGCCCGGGCCCGGGCCTGCTTGCTCAGCCTTCCGTTGCCAGGGGCCTGAGAATGGGAGCCTCCCCATGGGGAACCCTGAGTCCCGCGCCACGAGTCCCCCGACCGTCCCGGCCACAACGGCACCTTTCGCGGCTTCGTCCTAGCCGCGGAGTGAGAGACCAGTCCGTTTCCCCACAGAGGCCAGCCCCCTCCAGGGGCGCCCCGGCCGCCTGCCACGGCGGAGGCGGACGCCCGGCCACGGCGCCTCCATCCACTCTGCTCGGGGAAAACTCCCCGGCGCCGCGGCTGCCGGCCGCGCCCCATCGTCGCGGCTCGTTTTCCGGGCGGCCGCGACATGCCCCGAGCGAGAAAGGGCCCTGCTCCACGCGGAACTGGGCGCTGATCAGGGCTGCCCAACGCCGGCCAATTCTCACGAGCGTTCTGCCCAAATCGATCCCGATTTGGGCAGAACGCTCGTGAGAATTGGCCGGAAAACGCCCGGCGAACACACTTCGGGCACCACAGGGCCGCAGGGCGCCCCCCCGGGGCCCTGTCTGGGATCGCGTGTCGTCGCGTTCCGGCACCGCCAGGAGGAGCTCTGGGAGGCGTGCCACGGGGAGGCCGACGCCTCCCGATGCTCTGCCTCCGGGGGTCCCCTCCCTGGCGCCTTCAGCTGGGGCCGGGCCAGCCCCGAAAGCCGGGCCCAGGCCCGGGCCTGCTTGCTCAGCCTTCCGTTGCCAGGGGCCTGAGCCTGGGGGCCTCCCCATGGGGAACCCTGAGTCCCGCGCCACGAGTCCCCGACCGTCCCGGCCACAACGGCACCTTTCGCGGCTTCGTCCTAGCCGCGGAGTGAGAGACCAGTCCGTTTCCCCACAGAGGCCAGCCCCCTCCAGGGGCGCCCCGGCCGCCTGCCACGGCGGAGGCGGACGCCCGGCCACGGCGCCTCCATCCACTCTGCTCGGGGAAAACTCCCCGGCGCCGCGGCTGCCGGCCGCGCCCCATCGTCGCGGCTCGTTTTCCGGGCGGCCGCGACATGCCCCGAGCGAGAAAGGGCCCTGCTCCACGCGGAACTGGGCGCTGATCAGGGCTGCCCTACGCCGACCAATTCTCACGAGCGTTCTGCCTAAATCGATCCCGATTTGGGCAGAACGCTCGTGAGAATTGGCCGGAAAACGCCCGGCGAACACACTTCGGGCACCACAGGGCCGCAGGGCGGCCCCCCCCGGGGCCCTGTCCGGGACCGCGTGTCGTCGCGTTACGGCACCGCCAGGAGGAGCTCTGGGAGGCATGCCGCAGGGAGGCCGACGCCACCCGCTCCTCAGCCTCCGGGGGTCCCCTCCCTGGCGCCGGTAGCTGGGGCCGGGCCAGCCCCGAAAGCCGAGCCCGGGCCCGGGACTGCTTGCTCAGCCTTCCGTTGCCAGGGGCCTGAGCCTGGGGGCCTCCCCATGGGGAACCCTGAGTCCCGCGCCACGAGTCCCCCGACCGTCCCGGCGACAACGGCACCTTTCGCGGCTTCATCCTAGCCGCGGAGTGAGAGACCAGTCCGTTTCCCCACAGAGTCCAGCCCCCTCCAGGGGCGCCCCGGCCGCCCGCTACGGCGGAGGCGGACGCCCGGCCACGGCGCCTCCATCCACTCTGCTCGGGGAAAACTCCCCGGCGCCGCGGCTGCCGGCCGCGCCCCATCGTCACGGCTCGTTTTCCGGGCGGCCGCGACATGCCCCGAGCGAGAAAGGGCCCTGCTCCACGCGGAACTGGGCGCTGACCAGGGCTGCCCAACGCCGGCCAATTCTCACGAGCGTTCTGCCCAAATCGGGATCGATTTGGGCAGAACGCTCGTGAGAATTGGCCGGAAAACTCCCGGCGAACACACTTCGGGCACCACAGGGCCGCAGGGCGCCCCCCCGGGGCCCTGTCTGGGATCGCGTGTCGTCGCGTTCCGGCACCGCCAGGAGGAGCTCTGGGAGGCGTGCCACGGGGAGGCCGACGCCTCCCGATGCTCTGCCTCCGGGGGTCCCCTCCCTGGCGCCTTCAGCTGGGGCCGGGCCAGCCCCGAAAGCCGGGCCCGGGCCCGGGCCTGCTTGCTCAGCCTTCCGTTGACAGGGGCCTGAGCCTGGGGGCCTCCCCATGGGGAACCCTGAGTCCCGCGCCACGAGTCCCCCGACCGTCCCGGCCACAACGGCACCTTTCGCGGCTTCGTCCTAGCCGCGGAGTGAGAGACCAGTCCGTTTCCCCACAGAGGCCAGCCCCCTCCAGGTGCGCCCCGGCCGCCCGCTACGGCGGAGGCGGACGCCCGGCCACGGCGCCTCCATCCACTCTGCTCGGGGAAAACTCCCCAGCGCCGCGGCTGCCGGCCGCGCCCCATCGTCGCGGCTCGTTTTCCGGGCGGCCGCGACATGCCCCGAGCGAGAAAGGGCCCTGCTCCACGCAGAACTGGGCGCTGACCAGGGCTGCCCAACGCCAGCCAATTCTCACGAGCGTTCTGCCCAAATCGATCCCGATTTGGGCAGAACGCTCGTGAGAATTGTCCGGAAAACGCCCGGCGAACAAACTTCGGGCACCACAGGGCCCCAGGGCGGCCCCCCCCGGGGCCCAGTCCGGGATCGCGTGTCGTCGCGTTCCGGCACCGCCAGGAGGAGCTCCGGGAGGCGTGCCGCGGGGAGGTCGATGCCTCCCGCTCCTCAGCCTCCGGGGGTCCCCTCCCTGGCGCCAGCATCTGGGGCCCGGCCAGCCACGATAGCCGGGCCCGGGCCCGGGCCTGCTTGCTCAGCCTTCCATTGCCAGGGGCCTGAGCCTGGGGGCCTCCCCATGGGGAACCCTGAGTCCCGCGCCACGAGTCCCCCGACCGTCCCGGCGACAACGGCACCTTTCGCGGCTTCGTCCTAGCCGCGGAGTGAGGGACCAGTCCGTTTCCCCACAGAGGCCAGCCCCCTCCAGGGGCCCCCGGCCGCCCGCCACGGCGGTGGAGGACGCCCGGCCACGGCGCCTCCATCCACTCTGCTCGGGGAAAACTCCCCGGCGCCGCGGCTGCCGGCCGCGCCCCATCGTCACGGCTCGTTTTCCGGGCGGCCGCGACATGCCCCGAGCGAGAAAGGGCCCTGCTCCACGCGGAACTGGGCGCTGACCAGGGCTGCCCAACGCCGGCCAATTCTCACGAGCGTTCTGCCCAAATCGGGATCGATTTGGGCAGAACGCTCGTGAGAATTGGCTGGAAAACTCCCGGCGAACACACTTCGGGCACCACAGGGCCGCAGGGCGCCCCCCCGGGGCCCTGTCTGGGATCGCGTGTCGTCGCGTTCCGGCACCGCCAGGAGGAGCTCTGGGAGGCGTGCCACGGGGAGGCCGACGCCTCCCGATGCTCTGCCTCCGGGGGTCCCCTCCCTGGCGCCTTCAGCTGGGTCCGGGCCAGCCCCGAAAGCCGGGCCCGGGCCCGGGCCTGCTTGCTCAGCCTTCCGTTGACAGGGGCCTGAGCCTGGGGGCCTCCCCATGGGGAACCCTGAGTCCCGCGCCACGAGTCCCCCGATCGTCCCGGCCACAACGGCACCTTTCGCGGCTTCGTCCTAGCCGCGGAGTGAGAGACCAGTCCGTTTCCCCACAGAGGCCAGCCCCCTCCAGGTGCGCCCCGGCCGCCCGCTACGGCGGAGGCGGACGCCCGGCCACGGCGCCTCCATCCACTCTGCTCGGGGAAAACTCCCCGGCGCCGCGGCTGCCGGCCACGCCCCATCGTCACGTCTCGTTTTCCGGGAGGCCGCGACATGCCGCGAGCGAGAAAGGGCCCTGCTCCACGCGGAACTGGGCGCTGACGAGGGCTGCCCAACGCCGGCCAATTCTCACGAGCGTTCTGCCCAAATCGGGATCGATTTGGGCAGAACGCTCGTGAGAATTGGCCGGAAAACGCCCGGCGAACACACTTCGGGCACCACAGGGCCGCAGGGCCGCCCCCCCCGGGGCCCTGTCCGGGATCGCGTGTCGTCGCGTTCCGGCACCGCCAGGAGGAGCTCCGGGAGGCGTGCCGCGGGGAGGCCGACGCCTCCCGCTCCTCAGCCTCCGGGGGTCCCCTCCCTGGCGCCGGTAGCTGGGGCCGGGCCAGCCCCGAAATCCGGGCCCGGGCCCGGGCCTGCTTGCTCAGCCTTCCGTTGCCAGGGGCCTGAGCCTGGGGGCCTCCCCATGGGGAACCCTGAGTCCCGCGCCACGAGTCCCCCGAACGTCCCGGCGACAACGGCACCTTTCGCGGCTTCGTCCTAGCCGCGGAGTGAGAGACCAGGCGTTTCCCCACAGAGGCCAGCCCCCTCCAGGGGCGCCCCGGCCGCCCGCCACGGCGGAGGCGGACGCCCGGCCACGGCGCCTCCATCCACTCTGCTCGGGGAAAACTCCCCGGCGCCGCGGCTGCCAGCCGCGCCCCATCGTCGCGGCTCGTTTTCCGGGTGGCCGCGACATGCCCCGAGCGAGAAAGGGCCCTGCTCCACGCGGAACTGGGCGCTGACCAGGGCTGCCCAACGCCGGCCAATTCTCACGAGCGTTCTGCCCAAAAGACCCCGATTTGGGCAGAACGCTCCTGAGAATTGGCCGGAAAACGCCCGTCGAGCATACTTCGGGCACCAGAGGGCCGCAGGGCGGCCCCCCCTGGGGCCCTGTCCGGGATCGCGTGTCGTCGCGTTCCGGCACCGCCAGGAGCTCCGGGAGGATTTCCCTGGGGAGGCCGAGGCCTCCCGCTTCTCAGCCTCCGGGGGTCCCCTCCCTGGCGCCGGCAGCTGGGTCCGGGCCAGCCCCGAAAGTCGGGCCCGGGCCCGGGCCTTCTTGCTCAGCCTTCCGTTTCCAGGGTCCTGAGCCTGGGGGCCTCCCCATGGGGAACCTTGAGTCCCGCGCCACAAGTCCCCCGACCGTCCCGGCGACAACGGCACCTTTCGCGGCTTCGTCCTAGCCGCGGAGTGAGAGACCAGTCCGTTTCCCCACAGAGGCCAGCCCCCTCCAGGAGCGCCCCGGCCGCCCGCCACAGCGGAGGCGGACGCCCGGCCACGGCGCCTCCATCCACTCTGCTCGGGGTAAACTCACCGGCGCCGCGGCTGACGGCCGGGCCCCATCGTCGCGGCTCGTTTTCGGGTGGCCGCGACATGCCCCGAGCGAGAAAGGGCCCTGCTCCACGCGGAACTGGACGCTGACCAGGGCTGCCCAACGCCGGCCAATTCTCACGAGCGTTCTGCCCAAATCGATCCCGATTTGGGCAGAACGCTCGTGAGAATTGGCCAGACAACGCCCGCGAACACACTTCGGGCACCACAGGGCCGCAGGGCCGCCCCCCCGGGTCCCTGTCCGGGATCGCATGTCGTCGCGTTCCAGCACCGAAAGGGGAACTCCTGGAGGCGGGCCCCGGGGAGGCCAACACCTCCCGCTCCTCAGCCTCCGGGGGTCCCCTCCCTGGCGCCGGCAGCTGGGGCCGGGCCAGCCCCGAAAGCCGGGCCCGAGCACGGGCCTGCTTGCTCAGCCTTCCGTTGCCAGGGGCCTGAGCCTGGGGACCTTCCCATGGGGAACCCTGCGTCCCGCGCCACGAGTCCCCCGACCGTCCCGGCGACAACGGCACCTTTCGCGGCTCCGTCCTAGCCATGGAGGGAGAGATCAATCCGTTGCCACACGGAGGCCAGCCCCCTCCACGGGCGCCCCGGCCGCACGCCACGGCGGAAGCGGACGCCCGGCCACGGCGCCTCCTTCCACTCTGCTAGGGGAAAACTCCCCGGCGCCGGGGCCGCCGGCCGCGCCCCATCGTCGCGGTTCGTTTTCCGGGTGGCCGCGCCATGCCCCGAGCGAGAAAGGGCCCTGCTCCACGCGGAACTGGGCGCTGACCAGGGCTCCCCAAAGCCGGCCAATTCTCACGAGCGTTCTGCAAAAATCGATACCGATTTGGGCAGAACGCTCGTGAGAATTGGCCGGAAAACGCCCGGCGAACACACATCGGGCACCACAGGGCTGCAGGGCCGCCCCCACGGGGCCATGTCCGGGATCGCGTGTCGTCGCGTTCCGGCTCCGCCAGGGTGAGGTACGGGAGGCAGGCCCACGGGTAAGGCCGAAGACTCCCGCTCCTCAGCCTCCGGGGGTCCCCTCCCTGGCGCCGGCAGCTGGGGCCGGGCCAGCCCCGAAACCCGGGCCCGGGCCCAGGCCTGCTTGCGCAGCCTTCCGTTGCCAGGGGCCTGAGCCTGGGGGCCTCCCCATGGGGAACCCTGAGTCCCGCGCCACGAGTCCCCCGACCGACCCCGCGACAACGGCACCTTTCGCGGTTTCGTCCTAGCTGCGGAGTGAGAGACCAGTCCGTTTCCCCACAGAGGCCAGCCCCCTCCAGGGGCGCCCCGGGCGCCCGCCACGGCGGAGGCGGACGCCCGGCCACAGCGCCTCCATCCACTCTGCTCGGGGAAAACACCCCTGCGCCGCGGCTGCCGGCCGCGCCCCATCGTCGCGGCTCGTTTTCAGGGTGGCCGCGACATGCCCCGAGCGAGAAAGGGCCCTGCTCCACGCGGAACTGGGCGCTGACCAGGGCTGCCCAACGCCGGCCAATTCTCACGAGCGTTCTGCCCAAATCGATCCCGATTTGGGCAGAACGCTCGTGAGAATTGGCCGGAAAACGCCCGGCGAACACACTTCAGGCACCACAGGGCCGCAGGGCGGCCCCGCCCGGGGCCCTGTCCGGGATCGCGTGTCATCGCGTTCCGGCACCGCCAGGAGGAGCTCCGGGAGGCGTGCCCCGGGGAGGCCGACGCCTCCCGCTCCTCAGCCTCCGGGGGTCCCCTCCCTGGCGCCGGCAGCTGGGGCCGGGCCGGCCCCGAAAGCCGGGCCCGGGCCCGGGCCTGCTTGCTCAGCCTTCCGTTGCCAGGGGCCTGAGCCTGGGGGCCTCCCCATGGGGAACCCTGAGTCCCGCGCCACGAGTCCCCCGACCGACCCGGCGACAACGGCACCTTTCGCGGTTTCGTCCTAGCTGCGGAGTGAGAGACCAGTCCGTTTCCCCACAGAGGCCAGCCCCCTCCAGGGGCGCCCCGGGCGCCCGCCACGGCGGAGGCGTACGCCCGGCCACGGCGCCTCCATCCACTCTGCTCGGGGAAAACACCCCGGCGCCGTGGCTGCCGGCCGCGCCCCATCGTCGCGGCTGGTTTTCAGGGTGGCCGCGACATGCCCCGAGCGAGAAAGGGCCCTGCTCCACGCGGAACTGGGCGCTGACCAGGGCTGCCCAACGCCGGCCAATTCTCACGAGCGTTCTGCCCAAATCGATCCCGATTTGGGCAGAACGCTCGTGAGAATTGGCCGGAAAACGCCCGGCGAGCACACTTCGGGCACCAGAGGGCCGCAGGGCGGCCCCCCTGGGGCCCTGTCCGGGATCGCGTGTCGTCGCGTTGCGGCACCGCCAGGAGGAGTTCCAGGAGGCTTGCCCCGGGGCGGCCGACGCCTCCCGCTCCTCAACCTCCGGGGGTCCCGTCCCCGGCGCCGGCAGCTGGGGCCGGGCCAGCCCCGAAACCCGGGCCCGGGTGTAGGCCTGCATGCTCAGCCTTCCGTCGCCAGGGGCCTGAGCCTGTGGGCCTCCCCATGGGGAACCCTGCGTCACTAGCCACGAGTCCCCCGACCGTCCCGGCGACAACGGCATCTTTCGCGGCTTCTTCCCAGCCGTGGATTGAGAGATCAATCCATTCCCCCACGGAGGCCAGCCCCCCCCACGGGCGCCCCGGCCGCCCAAACGGCAGAGGCGGACGCCCGGCCACGGCGCCTCCATCAACTCTGCTCGGGGAGAACTCCCCGGCGCCGGGGTCGCCGGCCGCGCCCCAACGTCACGGTTCGTTTTCCGGGTGGCCGCGACATGCCCCGAGCGAGAAAGGGCCCTGCTGCACGCGGAACTGGGCGCTGACCAGGGCTGCCCAACGCCGGCAAATTCTCACGAGCGTTCTGCCCAAATCGATTCAGATTTGGGCAGAACGCTCGTGTGAATTGGCCGGAAAACTCCCGGCGAACACACTTCGGGCACCACAGGGCCGCAGGGTCGCCCCCCCGGGGCCCTGTCCGGGATCGCGTGTCGTCGCGTTCCGGCACCGCCAGGAGGAGCTCCGGGAGACGGGCCCCGGGGAGGCCGACACCTCCCGGTCCTCAGCCTCTGGGGTACCCTCCCTGGTGCCGGCAGCTGGGGCCGGGGCAGCCCCGAAACCCGGCCCGGGCCGGGGTCTGCTTGCTCAGCCTTCCGTTGCCAGGGGCCTGAGCTTGGGGGCCTCCCCATGGGGAACCATGTGTCCGGCGCCACGAGTCCCCCGACCGTCCCGTAGACAACAGCACCTTTCGCGGCTTCGTCCCTGCCGTGGAGTGAGTGATCAATCCGTTCCACCACAGAGGCCAGCCCCCTCCACGGGCGCCCCGGCCGCCCGCCACGGCGCTGGCGAACGCCCGATTACGGCGCCTCCATCAACTCTGCTCGGGGAAACCTCCCCGGCGCCGGGGCCGACGGTCGCGCCCCATCGTCGCGGCTCATTTTCCGGGTGACCGCGACATGCCCCGAGCGAGAAAGGGCCCTGCTGCACGCGGAACTGGGCGCTGACCAGGGCTGCCCAACGCCGGCCAATTCTCACGAGCGTTCTGTCCAAATCAATCCCGATTTGTGCAGAACGCTCGTGAGAATTGGCCGGAAAACGCACGGCGAACACACTTCGGGCACCACAGGGCCGCAGGGCCGCCCCCCCGGGGCCCTGTCCGGGATCGCGTGTCGTCGCGTTCCGGCACCGCCCGGAGGAGCTCCGGGAGGCGGGCCACGTTGAGGCCGTCGCCTCCCGCTCCTCAGCCTCCGGGGGTCCCCTCCCTGGTGCCGGGAGCTGGGGCCGGGCCAGCCCCGAAACTCGGGCCCGGGCCCGGGCCTGCTTGCTCAGCCTTCCGTTGCCAGGGGACTGAGCCTGGGGGCCTCCCCATGGGGAACCCTGTGTCCCACGCCACGAGTCCCCCGACCCTCCCGGCGACAACGGCACCTTTCGCGGCTTCGTCCCAGCCGTGGAGTGAGAGATCAATCCGTTCCCCCACAGAGGCCAGCCCCCTCCAATGGCGCCCCGGCCTCCCGCTCCGGCGGAGGCGGACGCCCGGCCACGGCACCTCCATCCACTCTGCTCGGGGAAAACTGCCCGGCGCCAGGGCCGCCGGCCGGGCCCCATCGTCGCGGCTCGTTTTCCGGGTGTCCGCGACATGCCCCGAGCGAGAAAGGGCCCTGCTCCACGCGGCACTGGGCGCTGACCAGGGCTGCCCAACGCCGGCCAATTCTCACGAGCGTTCTGCCCAAATCGATCCCGATTTGGGCAGAACGCTCGTGAGAATTGGCCGGAAAACGCCCGGCGAACACACTTCGGGCACCACAGGGCCGCAGGGCGGCCCCCCCCGGGGCCCTGTCCGGGACCGCGTGTCGTCGCGTTCCGGCACCGCCAGGAGGAGCTCCGGGAGGCGTGCCGCGGGGAGGCCGACGCCTCCCGCTCCTCAGCCTCCGGGGGTCCCCTCCCTGGCGCCGGCAGCTGGGGCCGGGCCAGCCCCGGAAGCCGGGCCCGGGCCCGGGCCTGCTTGCTCAGCCTTCCGTTGCCAGGGGCCTGAGCCTGGGGGCCTCCCCATGGGGAACCCTGAGTCCCGCGCCACGTGTCCCCCGACCGTCCCGGCGACAACGGCACCTTTCGCGGCTTCGTCCTAGCCGCGGAGTGAGAGACCAGTCCGTTTCCCCACAGAGGCCAGCCCCCTCCAGGGGCGCCCCGGCCGCCCGCCACGGCGGAGGCGGACGCCCGGCCACGGCGCCTCCATCCACTCTGCTCGGGGAAAACTCCCCGGCGCCGCGGCTGCCGGCCGCGCCCCATGGTCGCGGCTCGTTTTCCGGGTGGCCGCGACATGCCCCGAGCGAGAAAGGGCCCTGCTCCACGCGGAACTGGGCGCTGACCAGCGCTGCACAACGCCGGCCAATTCTCACGAGCGTTCTGCCCAAATCGATCCCGATTTGGGCAGAACGCTCGTGAGAATTGGCCGGAAAACGCCCAGCGAACACACTTCGGGCACCACAGGGCCGCAGGGCGGCCCCCCCCGGGGCCCTGTCCGGACCGCTTGTCGTCGCGTTCCGACACCGCCAGGAGGAGCTCCGGGAGGCTTGCCGCGGGAGGCCGACGCCTCCCGTTCTTCAGCCTCCGGTGGTCCCCTACCTGGCCCCGGCAGCTGGGGCCGGGCCAGCCCCGAAAGCCGGGCCCGGGCCCGGGCCTGCTTGCTCAGCCTTCCGTTGCCAGGGGCCTGAGCCTGGGGGCCTCCCCATGGGGAACCCTGAGTCCCGCGCCACGAGTCCCCCGACCGTCCCGGCCACAACGGCACCTTTCGCGGCTTCGTCCTAGCCGCGGAGTGAGAGACCAGTCCGTTTCCCCACAGAGGCCAGCCCCCTCCAGGGGCGCCCCGGCGGCCCGCCACGGCGGAGGCGGACGCCCGGCCACGGCGCCTCCATCCACTCTGCTCGGGGAAAACTCCCCGGCGCCGCGGCTGCTGGCCGCGCCCCATCGTCGCGGCTCGTTTTCCGGGTGGCCGCGACATGCCCCGAGCGAGAAAGGGCCCTGCTCCACGCGGAACTGGGCGCTGACCAGGGCTGCCCAACGCCGGCCAATTCTCACGAGCGTTCTGCCCAAATCGATCCCGATTTGGGCAGAACGCTCGTGAGAATTGGCCGGAAAACGCCCGGCGAACACACTTCGGGCACCACAGGGCCGCAGGGCGGCCCCCCCCGGGGCCCTGTCCGGGATCGCGTGTCGTCGCGTTCCGGCACCGCCAGGAGGAGCTCCGGGATGCGTGCCGCGGGGAGGCCGACGCCTCCCGCTCCTCAGCCTCCGGGGGTCCCCTCCCTGGCGCCGGCAGCTGGGGCCGGGCCAGCCCCGAAAGCCGGGCCCGGGCCCGGGCCTGCTTGCTCAGCCTTCCGTTGCCAGGGGCCTGAGCCTGGGGGCCTCCCGATGGGGAACCCTGAGTCCCGCGCCACGAGTCCCCCGACCGTCCCGGCCACAACGGCACCTTTCGCGGCTTCGTCCTAGCCGCGGAGTGAATGACCAGTCCGTTTCCCCACAGAGGCCAGCCCCCTCCACGGGCGCCCCGGCCGCCCGCCACGGCGGAGGCGGACGCCCTGCCACGGCGCCTCCATCCACTCTGCTCGGGGAAAACTCCCCGGCGCCGTGGCTGCCGGCCGCGCCCCATCGTCGCGGCCCGTTTTCCGGGTGGCCGCGACATGCCCCGAGCGAGAAAGGGCCCTGCTCCACGCGGAACTGGGCGCTGACCAGGGCTGCCCAACGCCGGCCAATTCTCACGAGCGTTCTGCCCAAATCGGGATCGATTTGGGCAGAACGCTCGTGAGAATTGGCCGGAAAACGCCCGGCGAACACACTTCGGGCACCACAGGGCCGCAGGGCGGCCCCCCCCGGGGCCCTGTCCGGAATCGCGTGTCGTCGCGTTCTGGCACCGCCAGGAGGAGCTCCGGGAGGCGTGCCGCGGGGAGGCCGACGCCTCCCGCTCCTCAGCCTCCGGGGGTCCCCTCCCTGGCGCCGGCAGCTGGGGCCGGGCCAGCCCTGAAAGCCGGGCCTGGGCCCGGGCCTGCTTGCTCAGCCTTCCGTTGCCAGGGGCCTGAGCCTGGGGTCCTCTCCATGGGGAACCCTGAGTCCCGCGCCACGAGTCCCCCGACCGTCCCGGCGACAACGGCATCTTTCGCGTCTTCGTCCCAGCCGTGGAGTGAGAGATCAATCCGTTTCCCCACAGTGGCCAGCCCCCTCCTCGGGCGCCCCGGCCGCCCGCCACGGCGGAGGCGGACTCCCGGCCTCGGCGCCTCCATCCACTCTGCTCGGGGAAAACTCCCCGGCGCCGGGGCCGCCGGCCGCGCCCCATCGTCGCGGCTCATTTTCCGGGTGGCCGCGACATGCCCTGAGCGAGAACGGGCCCTGCTCCACGCGGAACTGGGCGCTGACCAGGGCTGCCCAACGCCGGCCAATTCTCACGAGCGTTCTGCCCAAATCGATCCCGAGTTGGGCAGAACGCTCGTGAGAATTGGCCGGAAGACGCCCGGCGAACACACTTCGGGCACCACAGGGCCGCAGGGCCGCCCCCCCCGGGGCCCTGTCCGGGATCGCGTGTCGTCGCGATCCGGCACAGCCAGGAGGAGCTCCGTGAGGCTGGCGTGGGCAAGTCGACGCCTCGCGCTCCTCAGACTCTGGTGGTCCCCTCCCTTCGCTGGCAGCTGGGGCCGGGCCAGCCCCGAAAGCCGGGACCGGTCGAGGCCTGCTTGATCAGCCTTCCGTTGTCAGCGGCCTGAGCCTGCGGGCCTCCCCATGGGGAACCCTGAGTCCCGCTCCACGAGTCCTCCGACCGTCCCGGCGCCATCGGCCCCTTTCGTGGCTGCGACACAGCTGTGGAGCGACAGATCTTTTTGTTCCCCCAGAGAGGCCAATCCCTTCCCGGGCGCCCCGGCCTCCCTCCAAGGCGGAGCCGGATGCCCGACCACAGACCCTCCATCAACTCTGCTCGGAGCAAGCTCTCCGGCTCTGAGGCCCCCGGCCGGGCCCCGTCGTCTCGGCGCGTTTTTGGGTGGCTGGGACATACCCCGAGTGAGAAAGGGTCCTGGGCCACGCGGAACAAGGCGGTCCCCATGGTTGTCCAACGCCAGCTAATTTTCATGAGCGCTCTGCCCAAATCGATCCCGATTAGATATGGACCCTCAACTCTATTGTGATATAATCGTCGAGAAATCAGGAAAAAATATTCAATGTAACAAAAGACATTCTCCTCAATCAATGGTGCTGGGGAAACTGGACAGCGATATGTAGAAGAATGAAACTCGACCATTCTCTTACACCATACACAATGATAAACTCGAACTCGATAAAGGAGCTCAACGTGAGACAGGATTCTCTCAGAATCCTAGAGGAGTACATAGGCAGTAACCTCTTCGATATCAGCCACAGCAACTTCTTTCAAGATATGTCTCCAAAGGCCAAGGAAACAAAAGCGAAAATGAACTTTTGGCACTTCATCAAGATCAAAAGCTTCTGCACAGCAAAGGGAACAGTCCACCAATCAAAAGGCAACCCACGGAATGGGAGAAGATATTTGTAAATGACAGTTCAGACAAAAGGTTGATATCCAGGATCTAGAAAGAACTTCTCAAACTCAACACACACAAAACAGATAATCATATCCAAAAATGGGCAGAAGATATGAACAGACACTCCTCCAACGAAGACATACAAATGGCTATCAGACACATGACAAAATGTTCATCATCACTAGCCATCAGGGAGATTCAAATGAAAACGACATTGAGATACCACCTGACACCAGTTAGAAAGGCCACAATTAGCAAGACAGGAAACAACGATTGTTGGAGAGGATGTGGAGAAAGGGGAACCCTCTTACACTGTTGGTGGGAATGCAAGTTGGTGCAGCCACTTTGGAGAACAGTGTGGAGATTCCACCAGAAATTAAGAATAGAGCTTCCCTATGACCCTGCAATTGCACTGCTGGGTATTTACCCCAAAGATACAGATGTAGTGAAAAGAAGGGCCATCTGTACCCCAATGTTTATAGCAGCAAAGGCCTCGGTCGCCAAACTGTGGAAAGAACCAAGATGCCCTTCAATGGACGAATGGATAAGGAAGATGTGGTCCATATACAAGATGGAGTATTATGCCTCCATCAGAAAGGATGAATACCAACTTTTGTAGCAATATGGATGGGACTGGAAGAGATTATGCTGAGTGAAATAAGTCAAGCAGAGAGAGTCAATTATCATATGGTTTCACTTATTTGTGGAGCATAACAAAGAACAAGGAGGACATGGGGAGATGGAGAGGAGAAGGAAGTTGTGGGAAATGGGAAGGGGAGGTGAACCATGAGAGACTACGGACTCTGAAAAAGAACCTGAGGGTCTTGAATGGGTGGGGAGTGGGAGGTTGGGAGAACAAGGTGGTGGGTATTAGGGAGGGCACGTGTTGCATGGAGCACTGGGTGTGGTGCAAAAATAAGGAATACTGTTACGCTGAAAAGAAATAATATAGATAGATAGATATTGAAAGTGAAAAAAAAAAGGAATGTGCTGAACCTACAGAGCAGAAGAAATCAGAATGCCTCCCTGACGCCACCCCCAATACCGGCGCCCCTGAGGAGCAGGAATGAGGAGTCTCACGGTCCTGCAGACTCACGTCCTCAACTCAGGCATCGGGATTGGTCATCACTGTGCCGGCAGATCCGGGCCGCCATGCCCCTGTGACCTAAACCTAACCCTCGGTTGGGCGTTCAGGCTTCAGTCCCCAGAGGACTGGCTCCCTAGCCCTCCAGACTGGGGACCCCATATTCCCAACGTAGGACTCTGGCTGCCACCCATGATGAAACTTGACCACATGGACCTTTGCAGAACGCTCCTTGCCGGAGAAACCTCCATGACCCCTAAAGCCAACCACATCTTCTGAGCACCCCCACACCACAATTCCTTAGCCTTACAGGCCGCCAGAACAATGCCCTCAGCCCAGCCCTCCAGAGAGCCTGAGTCCGTGCTGGCACATCAGGCCTGCCATTCTCCCAGGACCAAACCCTAAGCCTAGGTTGGGTGTTCAGGTTCTAGAACCCTGACACCCAATTCCACCCATGGGTGGGAGCATCAAACTGATGGCATGACTCAGCTTCTCAACCAGCAGGAGATTCCATTTGGTGCTCTCCAACACCCTCAGAGCCCTAGGAACCGGCCAAGCTGCCCTGAGGCCATTCCCGCCATCTTTGCACCTCCAGGCCAAAAACCCAGGGCCTGAGAAGCCTCCAGAGCCCTGCCCTCAACTCAGCCCTTGAGTGAGCCAATATCTGTGCTGGCAGATCCCACATGCCTTCTCCCTAAGACATAACCTTAACGCTAAGCCTAACCCTAATACTAACTCTAGCCCAGGTTGTGTGTTCAGGCATCCCTCCTCCATAGCCTGGTCCCCCAAACGGCCAGATGGGGGACCCCTGAGCTGCACCCCATAATTGCGCCTGATCCCAGGAGGAAACCCTGCCCTTTAGAAATGTGTTGAACCCGCAGAGCGGGAGAAACCTGCATGCCTCCCAGAGCCCACTGCCACTTCTGGCACACCCAAGGACCAGGAACCAGGACTCTCACAGTGCTACAGACTCGCGCCCTCAACTCAGGCATTGGGAAGCATCACCACAGCGCCATCAGATCGGGGCTGCCATGCCCTTACAACCCTACCCTAACCCTAGGTTGGGTGTCAGGCTTCTGTCCCCTGAGGACTGGACCCCTAGCCCTCCAGACTGGGGACCCTGGATTCCCAATGCAGGACTCTGGCTGCCACCCACGATGAAACTGGACCATATGATCCTGTGCAGTATGCTCCTGGCCACAGAATCCTCCATGCCCCCTAAAGCCACCCACGCCTTCCAAGAAATGCCACACCACAAACCCAGAGCCTGACAGGCCACCAGAGCAATGCCCTCAACTCAGCCCTCCGGAGAACCTGAGCCGCACTGGCAGGCCTGCCATTCTCCCAGGACGAAACCCTAACACTAGGTTGGGTGTTCAGGCATTGGACCCAGAGGCCTGACACCCAATTCCTCCCATGGGTTGAGCATCAGACTGTCGGCAGGACTCAGTTCTCAGCCAGGAGGAGACCTTTTCATTTGGTGTTCTCTCACACCCTCAGAGCAGTAGCAACCAGCCATTCTCCCTTGAGGCCATTCCCACCAGCTTTGCTCCTCCAGGCCAAGAACCCAGGGCCTGAGGAGCCTCCTGAGTCCTGCCCTCAACTCAGCCCTTGGGTGAGCCCGTATCTGTGCTAGCAGATCCGACATGCCCTGTCCCTAAGCCTAACACTAACCATAATACTATACCTAGCCCAGGTTGTGTGTTCAGGCGTCCATACTCTGACTCCTGGTCCCCAAGGCCCCAGATGGGGGACCCGTGAGCGATACCCCATCATTGAACCTGACACCAGGAGGAAACCATGCTGTTTAGAATTGTGCTGAACCCACAGAGCGGGATAAATTTGAATGTCTCCCTGAGGCCACCCCACTTCCAGCGCCCCCAAGGACCAAGAACCAGGAGTCTCATGGTCCTGCAGACACACGCTCTGAACTCAAGCATTGGGATGGGCCACCACAGCGCCAGCAGATTGCGGCTGCAATGCCCCTACAACCTAACCCTCACAGCAGGACTCACCCTCTCAGCCAGAAGGTGACCTTTCATTTCGTGCTATCTAATGCCCTGAGAATTGTAGAAACTGGCATGCTCCCCTGAGGCGATTTCCAACATCTTTGCCCGTACAGCCCAAAACCCCAGTGCCCGAGGAGCCTCCTGAGTCCCACCCTCAACTCAGCCCTTGGGCGAGCGGATATCTGTGCTTGCATATCCGACATGCCTTGTCCCTAAGACATAACCTTAACCCTAATCCTAATACTAACCCTAGCCCAGGTTCGTGCTCAGGCATCCTCCTCCCACAACTGGTCCTCAAAACCCCAGATAGGGGACCCCTGAGTTGCACCCCATAATTGCACATGATCCCAGCATGAACCGTGCCGTTTAGAAATGGGCTGAAGCCACAGAGCAGGAGAAGCCTGCAAGTCTCCCTGAGGCCAAAGCACTTCTGGACCCTCCCAAGGACCGGGAACCAGAGTCTCAATGTCCTGCAGACATAGCCTCAACTCAGGCATCAGGATGGGTCACCACAGCACCGGCAGATCGGGGTTACCATGCCCCAAAGACTTAACCATAATGCTAGGATGGGTGTTTATGCTTCGATCCACAGAGGCCTGGCTCCCTAGCCATCCAGACTGGGGACCCTGTATTTGCAATGCTGGACTCCGGCTGCCACCCACAAGGAAAATGGCCCACATGGCCCTGTGCAGTACGCTCCTGGCCGGAGAAACCTCCATGCCCCCTAAAGACACCCACACCTTCCGAGGACCCACACACCACCGCCCAGTGCCTGATGGGCCACCAGAGCAATACCCTCAACTCAGCCCTCCGGAGAGCCTGAGTCCGCACTGGCACCTCAGGCCTGCCATGCTCCCAGGACCAAACCCTAATACCCTAGCTCAGGTGGTCAGGCTCTGGACCCCAGAGGCCTGATACCCAATTCCATCCCAGTGGATAGGAACATCAGACTGATGGCAGGACTCAGCCTCTCAGCCAGGAGAATAAATGAAATAAACCATTTCATTTAGTGCTATCTAACACTCTCAGAGACCTAGAAACCAGCATGCTCCCCTGAGGCCATTCCCACCATCTTTACCTTCTAGGAAAAAAACCCAGGGCCTAAGGAGCCTCCTGAGTCCCGCCTTCAACTCAGCCCTTGGGTGAGCCCATATAAGTGTTACCAGATCCAACATGCCTTGTCCCTAAGACATAACCCTAACCCTAATCTTTTTATTTTTTTTAAGATTTTATTCATTTCTTTGACAGAGACAGATCAGAAGAAGGCACAGAGAGGACGAAGCACGCTCCCCGCTGAGCAGAGAGCCTGATGTGGGGCTCCATCCCAGGACCCTGAGATCATGACCTGAGCGGAAGGCAGAGGCTTTAACCAACTGAGCCACCCAGGCGCCCCACCTTAACACTAATCTTAACACTAACCCTAACCACAAAACCTAACCCTAACCTCTAAACCTAACATAACAACCTCGGAGCAGTAGAAACCATCATGCTCCCCAGAGGCGATTCCCACCTTCTTTGCCCCTCCAGTCCAAAAATCCAGGGCCTGAGGAGACTCCTGAGTCCCGCCCTCAACACAGCCCTTGGGTGAGTCCATATCTGTGTTGGCAGATCTGACATGCCTTGTCCCTAAGACATACGCCTAACCCTAAGCCTAACCCTAAACCTTACCTCTAACCCTATCCCCTAACTCCTAACCCTAACCCTAACCCTAACCCCTAACAACTAACCCTAACACTCTCCGAACCTCTATCCCTAACCCTAACCCTCCAGACTGGGGATTCCAAAGTCACAACACAGGACTCTGCCTGCCCTCCAGAAAGAAAGGTGCATGAGCACCTAAACACACCCGCCATTGGAAATGCCCCAGACATAATGCCAGATTCTGCCACAACGCCAGATGCATGTCATCCACTCAGCCCTGAGGGAGCCCACCTCAACACAGCATATCAGCAGCATATCAGAACTGCCATGCCCCTAGGCCTTAACCCTAACCCTAGGTTGGGTGTACAGTCTTCCGTACCCAGAGGCCTAGCCCCCAAACCCGCCAGATTGTGGATGCATGAGACTCACTCTGGCAGTCTGGAGGCTGCCTATGCTGTTACAGTGCCATTTGGAGCTACTTAGACCTCAGAGCAAAAGATAACTTCATGCCCCCCAAGGCAAGCCCCAGCATCTGAGCCCCTCCTGAACACAAACCCAGATTCACACTAGCCACCTATCACCGACCCTCAACTCAGGCCACCGGGGAGTCCGCCTCAGCACTGGCAGATTGGGTCTGTCGCGCCCCAAGACCTCACCCTTAGTTTGAGTTTCCAGGCTTCCATCCCAAGATGCCTAGCCTCCAGGCCCCCTGGATTAAGGACCCCTGAGTGACATTGCAGGACTCCAACAGCCACGCAGGATGAAACCTTGCAGTTTGGAGCTGCTGAATACTCAGAGGGTGAGAAACCTTCAAGCCCCCGTAAAGCTATCCGCACAATTTGCGGCACCCCAGGCCAGAAAGCTGTTTTCTATGAAGCTACCGGACACATGCCCTCAACTCAGCCCTGAGGGGAGCCCATCTCAGCGCCGGCAGATTGGGCCTGCCATGACCCTAGACCCTAACCCTAACCCTAGGTGGGGTATACAGCCTTCCGTGCCCAGAGGCCTGTACCCCAAGCCCATCAGACTGGGGATGACTGAGACTCCCGCCAGCACTCCTCCAGCCTCCTAGGGCAAAATGGTGCCATTTGGAACTGTGCAGGAACCTCAGAGCAGGAGAAAGCTGCATGCCCCCCGCGGACACCACTAGCTTCTTTGCCCCCACAAACACAAACACAGACCTCAAGTCCTGCCTGATTCCCACCCTCCATTCGGCCTATCCAGGAGACCACCTCAATTGCAGCAGATCGGGCCTGCCATGTCCCTAAGCCTTAACCCTAACCCTAGTTTGGATTTTCAGGCTTCCATCCCAAGAGGCCTGGCCCCCACGCCCCCCAGATTAAGGACTTCTGAGCAACACCACAGGACACAGCCTGTCACACAAGTGGAAACCTTGTGGTTTGGAGCTGCAATGAACCCTCAGATGGGGAGAAACTTTCATGCCACCCTAAAGCCACCCCAATAATCAACAGCCACTCTGGCCATAGAGCTGGATTCCATGCCGCCACCAAATGCATACCCTCAACTGAGCCCATAGGGGATCCCGCCTCAGCACTGGCAGATCGGGCCTGCCATTGCCCCTAGGCCCTAACCCTAACACAAGTTTGGGTGTTCAGTCTTCCATGCTGAGGGTCCAGGCAACAAAATCCCCTGGATTAAGGAATCTTGACATACACCTCAGGACTCCGCTTGCCACACAGTAGGAACCTGTGCCTTGGAGTTGTGCTGAACCCTCAGAGGGGGAGAAACTTGCCCCTCTAAAGGCACTCCCATCATCTGCACCCGTCCCCCCGGCCATAAACCAGATTCTGCTGAGCTGCCGGACGCATGCCATAAATTCAGACCCTAGGGCGCCCCACCTCAACATAAGCAGATCAGGCCATCATGCCCCTAAGCCCTTACCAGAACCCCTCTTTAGGTTTTCAGGCTTCCATCCCAGGGGCCTGCCTCCCATGTCCCCCCAGATTAAGGTCTACTGAGCGCCACCACGGGACTCCACCTGGCACTCATGAGGAAAACTTGTGGTTTAGAGCTGCACTGAACACTCAGACGGGGAGAAACCTGCAAACCCCCGTAATGCCACCCCACCATGAGTCACCCCCATGGCCATAAAACCAGATTCTCCTGCGATGCCAGATCTATGCCCTCAACTCGACCCTTAGGGGAGCCCGCATCAGCACCGGCACATCGGACCTGCCATGCCCTTCGGCCCTAACCATAAACCTAGGTGGGGTGTACAGGCTTTCATGAACAGAGGCCTGTCCCCCAAGCCCGCCAGATTGGGCACCTCCGAGATTCATGCCAGTAGAGATTAAGGATTCCTCAGTGACACCCCAGGACTGCGTCTGCCACACAGGAGGAAACCATGCCATTTGGAGCTCTGCAGAACCCTCAGGGTAGGAGAAACCTGCATGCAACCCTGAGGTCACGCCCAGCTTCTGTGGCATCCCTGGACACAAACTCTGAGTCTGACATGCCACCTGATACCCACCCTGAAGTCAGCCCACCAGGGAGCCCACCTCAGCAGTAGCAGATTGAGCATGCCATGCCCCTACGCCCTTACCGTAGCTCTAGTTTCTGATTTCGGGCTTCCATCCCAAGAGGCCTGGCCCCCAAACTCCCCAGATTCAGGACCCCCCTGTAACAAGGCAGAAACCTGAATGCCATGCAGGGGGAAGCCATGACATTTGGAGCTCCAAAGTTTCCTCAGAGAGGGAGAAACCAGCATGCCCCTCTAAAGCCACCCCCACGATCAGCCGTCCCTCTGGCCAGAAACCCTGACTCTTCTGCATTGCAGGATGCATTTCCTCAACTCAATTCTGAGGGTATCTCACCTCTGTGTAGGCTGATCAGGCCTGTCCTGCCCAGCCCATTACCCTTAACCCTATGTTGCATTTTCAGGCTTCCTTCCCCAGGGGCCTATCCACCAAGCCCTCTAGATTGGTAAACTTGGAGCCACACTGTAGGAGTCCCCCTGCCACCCAGCAGGAAACTTGTCCCTTTGGAGCTGTGCAGAACCCTCAGAGCCAGAGAAACCTGCATGACCCCATTAGGACTCCCCCACATTCTGCAGCCCCCTGGCCACAAACCCAGAGCCTGATTCACCACCTGACCCCCATTCTCAACTCAGCTCCTTGGGGAACTCACCTCAACACCAGCAGTTCGGGCCTGCCACACCACTAGCTCAGCTCTGCTCATGGACACCACCAGCTCTAGGCAGACCTAGAACTCCCCTGTCTGCGGCAAAGCTCTGGGATCCCCCCTCCTTCTTCCCAATTTACACTGGCCCAGGCATTCATGAGAAAGGGGAAGGCTACCTCTTGAATGCTTAATACCTCCTTTCCTCTTCAGCCCTATTTCTCTCCACTTACCTTTGCACCTGGGCAAACTGAAAGTAACATATCAATGGAACATGTACATGCTCTGAGATCTAAATCTTTCATGGCAACTTTCTGAGGGCTCCTTATGCAATAGGAAACTAGTGTATCCTGCCACAGAGTGTTTCATAATGAACAGCTACAGAACAGGAGAGCAAAAGTCATTCCAGTTTTACCTCAGTCTTCATGAAGTAGAACATGGTCTTCTTTTCTTCATTGACTTCAATTCCAATTCGTTTCCATGCAATGTTCATTCCTCTCCTTCAGGGGTAGGATTTTGTGATTCCTCACCTGCATAGAACACCCAGAGCTCATCACAACAAGTACTCTCCCTAATAGCTGTCACCCACTTAACCCTTCGCCCCACACCCCTGCCCCCTAGCAACCCTCGATTTTGCTCTAGGTTAGAGTCTGTTTCCTCATTGGCCTTTCTCCCCTCACTATGTTCATCTGTTTTCTTTCTGAAATTCCATAGAGGTCAAGATATAGGCTATTGGTCTTTTCTTACTGATTTTACTTAGCTAAATCCACTGTAGATCCATCCACATCCTTGCAGATGGTAAGATTTCATCCTTTTTGAACCTGGATCCTATTCCATTAAGAAGATGTGGGAGAATGAATACACATACACACACACACACACACATATGATATATACGAGTGATATATATATATATATATATATATATATATATATATCACTCATCAGTGAATGGACATTTGGTCTCCCTCCATTGTTTTACAATGGTTGAAAATGCTGCTGTAAATATCACGGTGCTTATACCCCACTGAATGTGCATTTTTGTGCCCTTTAGGGAAATAACTAGGAGGACAATTGCTGGATCCTACTGTTGTTCAGTTCTTAGCTTTTGGAGGACAGACTGTATTCTTTCCAAGAGTGGCTGCAACAACACGCAGGCCCACCAACAATGTAGGAGGGTCCCGGTTTTGGGTTTTGTTTTTTTTTTTTTTAGATTTTATTTATTTATTTGACAGAGGTCACAAGTAGGCAGAGAGGCAGGCAGAGAGAGAGGACGAAGCAGACTCCCCGCTGAGCAGAGAGCCCAATGCGGGGCTCGATCTCAGGACCCTGAGACCATGACCTGAGCCGAAGGCAGTGGCTTAACCCACTGAGCCACACAGGTGCCCCCGAGGGTTCCACTTTAAACAGAACATTCCCTGACAGCAATTTCCTAAGGAGGAAATATAAAACCTGTGGGAAAACCTGACTCACTGAGCATCAGGAAAGCAGCCACAGAAATTCAGCCCAGGGTTCCTGACACCAAGTCCCTTGAAGCCAACAGAGTGCCTTTACCCAGGGAAATTCCCAAAGACTCTCCTTCTGACTTCACTACCCATGAAACTGCAGAGAAAATACAGCATGTCCAACCATATATAGCCGTTTGAGTGAACCTAGGAAGACAAGCATCCCTTTTAAATTGTCCAAGACTCCTTGGAATCATTTTGAATTTTCCCTCTGCCCTCATTGGAACTCTTTGGATTCAAAGACGAATCCATTAGGATACATCACCTTGGACAAAGAAGAAGCCATCATCCAAGTCTCTATCTGACCACAAACAGCCACCTCACTCTAGATGCCAGCCGTTCCACCAGAGTCTAGGCCCAGTGGAGTAAACACTGTTTGGTGAAGGAATACTTTCTATGTTCAAAAGGCACACCAAGTCAATCTCACCTTCTCTTTCGAATCCAAGGGATTTCCTAGGAAAGAGATGTTCCAAATACCTTTGTAAGCCAGAAATAAACAGAAAATGAGATCCCTGCCAGGTGCTCCCTGCAGAGAAACTCAGGAGCTCTGGCACCCACACGAGATTGCTTACAGCTGGTTCAGGGTGCCATTTGTGAGCTCCACTGGAGACAAGAGAAAAGCCCAGGAAATTTGGGGTGAAAGGGAATTTTTACCTGCCATCCTGGCATGGATGTGACATTGTCACCCACAGGCCTGCTGTTTTCTCTGAACACTGACGTCCTGGGACAAGCTGCATGACTGACTCAGACGCTGACTTCCAAACTTCAGGTCTCATGGAGCCAGAGTGAAGAAGGGTTGTCAGGTGCAGATAAGCAGGCGTCTCCCACCTAAAGCCTGCACATCTGCTCTGATTCCTGGGAGAAGGAGAGACACAGGCTTGTTTCTTAACTGGTCATTCACTTCCCTCTCAAGCTGGTCAATGCCCTTGTCCTTTTTGGAGAAACAAACATACTTTTCCAAACAAACACTCAGCTCCTCGGTTCCAAATGCACCATGAGTCGGGTTTGGTTCCCCTGGCTCCAGAGCCCAACTGGGAGGACCCTCCTGAACCATCCTGACAGCACATTACCAGCAAACCTGGGGAAAGAGGGCACAATGCTGAGTGGGGGACAGGCTCCATCAATTCTTACCACCACCCTTGAGCCTGGAGAAACAGAGACTATACAGCTCACCACTCCGTCCTGTAAAAATAAGCTGTAGTGCCTCACGTTTCAGGGTCTCTCACCGGGCACCTCCGCCCTGCCTTCAGAGCCAGCAAGCTGCACTGACTCCTCTTCAGGTGTGTTTCCCATGGCAGCTCGCCGCTGCCTCCAGTGGTGGCAAGCAGCATCGCCATGCCTTCCAGGGTATCTCACACCACGGCTCACCACTCCCTCCAGTGGAGTGAACTGGCACTGCCGGGCCTTCCATAGACTCATTTTTTTTTTATTTGTTTATTTACAGCATAACAGTGTTCATTGTTTTGGCATCACACCCAGTGCTCCATGCAGTACGTGCCCTCCCTATTAACCACCACCTGATTCCTCAAACTCCCACCCCACCCTGCCCCTCCAAAACCCTCTGGTTGTTTTTCAGAGTCCATAGTCTCTCATGGTTCATCTCCCCTTCCAGTTTCTCTCAACTCCCTCTCCTCTCCATCTCCCTATGTCCTCCGTGTTATTTGCTATGCTCCACAAATAAGTGAGACCATATGATACATGACTCTCTCTCTGCTTGACTTATTTCGCTCAGCATAATTTCTTCCAGTCCCGTCCATGTTGCTACAAAAGTTGGGTATTCATCCTTTCTGATGGAGGCATAATACTCCATTGCGTATATGTACCACATCTTCCTTATCCATTCATCCGTTGAAGGGCATCTTGGTTCTTTCCACAGTTTGGTGAGCATAGCCATTGCTACAATAAGCATTGGGGTACAGATGGCCCTTCTTTTCACTACATCTGTATCTTTGGGGTAAATACCCAGCAGTGCAATTGCAGGGTCATAGGGAAGCTCTATTCTTAATTTCTGGAGGAATCTCCACACTGTTCTCCAAAGTGGCTGCACCAACTTGCATTCCCACCAACAGTGTAAGAGGGTTCCCCTTTCTCCACATCCTCTCCAACACACGTTGTTTCCTGTCTTGCTCATTTTGGCCATTCTAACTGGTGTCAGGTGGTATCTCAATGTGGTTTTCATTTGAATCTCCCTGATGGCTAGTGATGATGAACATTTTTTCATGTGTCTGATAGCCATTTGTATGTCTTCGTTGGAGAAGTGTCTGTTCATATCTTCTGCCCATTTTTGGATATGATTCTCTGTTTTGTGTGTGTTGAGTTTGAGAAGTTCTTTCTAGATCCTGGATATCAACCTTTTGTCTGTACTGTCATTTGCAAATATCTTCTCCCATTCCGTGGGTTGCCTTTTTGTTTGGTGGACTGTTTCCTTTGCTGTGCAGAAGCTTTTGATCTTGATGAAGTGCCAAAAGTTTATTTTCGCTTTTGTTTCCTTGGCCTTTGGAGACATATCTTGAAAGAAGTTGCTGTGGCTGATATCGAAGAGGTTACTGCCTATGTTCTCCTCTAGGATTCTGATGGATTCCTGTCTCATGATGAGGTCTTTTATCCATTTCGAGTGTAAGAGAATGGTTGAGTTTCATTATTCTACATATAGCTGTCCAGTTTTCCCAGCACCATTGATTGAAGAGACTGTCTTTTTTTCCATTGAATATTTTTTCCTGTTTTGTCGAACATTATTTCACCGTGGAGTTGAGGGTCCATATCTGGGCTCTCCACTCTGTTCCACTGGTCTATGTGTCTGTTTTTATGCCAGGGCCACGCTGTCTTGGTGATCGCAGCTTTGTAGTAAAGCTTAAAATCGGGTAACGTGATGCCGCCAGTTTTGTTTTTGTTTTTCAACATTGCCTTAGCAATTCGGGGTCTCTTCTGATTCCATACAAATTTTAGGATTATTTGCTCCAGCTCTTTGAAAACTACCGGTGGAATTTTGATCGGAATGGCATTAAAAGCATAGATTGCTCTAGGCAGTATAAACATTTTAACAATGTTTATTCTTCCAATCCAAGAGCATGGAATTGTCTTCCATCTTTTTGGGTCTTCTTCAATTTCTTTCATGAGTGTTCTGTAGTTCCTCGAGTACAGATCCTTTACCTCTTTGGTTAGGTTTATTCCCAGGTATCTTATGGTTCTTGGTGCTCTAGTAAATGGAATCGATTCTCTAATTTCCCTTTCTGTATTTTCACTGTTAGTGTATAAGAAAGCCACTGATTTCTGTACATTGACTTTGTATCCTGCCACGTTACTGAATTGCTGTATGAGTCTAGTAGTTTGGGGGTGGAGTCTTTGGGGTTTTCCATATACAAAATCATGTCATCTGCGAAGAGAGAGAGTTTGACTTCTTCCTTGCCAATTTGGATACCTTTTATTTCTCTTTGTTGTCTGATTGCCGTTGCTAGGACTTCTAATACTATGTTGAACAAGAGTGGTGAGAGTGGGCATCCAAGCCCATTAGAATAACGTCAGACCTTTTCACAGAGACCTGGCAAGCCAGGAAGGGCTGGCAAAATATATTCAGAGTACTAAATGAGAAGAACATGCAACCAAGAATACTCTATCCGGCAAGACTGACATTTAAAATGGATGGAGAGATAAAGAGTTTCCAAGACCAGCAAGGCTTAAAAGACTATGCAACCAGCAAGCCGACACTGCAGGAAATATTAAGGGGGGGGGTCCTATAAAAGAGAAAAAATCCCAAGAATATCATTGAACAGAAATATAGAAACAATCTACCGACAGAAAGACTTCAAAGGCAACATGACATGAATCAAAACCTATCTCTCAATAACCACTGTCAATGTGAATGGCCTAAATGCGCCCATAAAACGACACAGGGTTGCAGATTGGATAAAACGACAGGACCCATCCATATGTTGTCTACAAGAGACCCATTTTGAACCTAAGGATACACCCAGACTGAACGTGAACGGATGGAGAAGCATCTTTCATGCCAATGGGCCTCAAAAGAAGGCCGGGGTAGCGATTCTCATATCAGATAAATTAGATTTTAAACTAAAGACTGTAGTCAGAGATACAGAAGGACACTCCATAATTCTTAAAGGGACTATCCGCCAAGATGATCTAACCATTGTGAATATCTATGCCCCCAATATGGGAGCACCCAATTCCATAAGAAAACTATTAATCAAGATAAAGAGTCATATTGATATGAATACAATAATAGTAGGAGATCTTCATACGCCTCTCTCAGAAATAGACAGATCATCGAAGCAGAAAATTAAAAAAGAAATAAGAGCATTGAATGAAACATTGGACCAGATGGACCTCATAGACATATACAGAACATTCCACCCTAAAACAACAGAATACTCATTCTTCTCAAGTGCACATGGAACCTTCTCCAGAATAGACCACATACTGCGTCACAAGGATTGAGGATGCCTGATACTCATGCTGGGAATCTGCCTGCCACGCAGGGCACCGCTGTGCTGTTTGGAGCTGCGCTGAACCCTCAGAGCTGGAGAAACTTCCATGCACCCCTGAAGTCACCCCCAGGTTATGCGAACGTCTGGACACACACCTAGAGGCTAAGGCCCCGTCTGACACCCGAGCTCAACTCAGCGCACCAGGGCACCTGCCTCTGCACTGGCATATCAGGTCTACCATGGCCCTAGGCCTTAACCCTATCCCTAATTTTGGTTTTCAGGTATCATCCCCAAGAGTCCTGACCCCAAGACCCCAAGATTAAAGAATCCTGAGTGACACCTCAGGACTCTGTCCACCATGCAGGAGGAAACCATGCTGTTTGGAGCTGTGTCGAATCCTCAGAGCGGGAGAAACCTGCACGGTTCACCCGAGGCTATCCCCCACCCTCTGCGCACTATTGGGCCACAAATGTGGAGGCTGGCACTCAGCCTGCCTACCACCCAGGAGGAAACCGTGCCATTTGAAACTGAGTAGAACACTCAGAGTGGGAGAAACTGCATGCCTCCCTGAGCACAACCCCCTCCTTCAGCGGTCCCCTGACCACAAACCTGGACCCTCTCATGCCACCGGACCTCTGCCCTCAATTCATCCCCCTGGGATCCCTTCTCAGTGCCAGCAAATTGGGCCTGCCATGCCCCTGACCCTAACCTTAAGCCTAGGTTGCATTTTCAGTCTTCATCCCCAGAGGCTGGTCCCCCAATTCCTCCATATTTGGACCCCTGAGCCACAACCCAGTGCTCTGTCTGCCACCCGGGAGGAAACCGTTCTGTTTGGAGCTGCACAGAACCATCGGAATGGGAGAAATCTTCATGCTCCCTGAAGCCACCTCCACCTTCGGCCACCCCCCAGGCACAAACCCAGATCGTAATGCACCACCTGACCATGGCCCTCAACTCAGTACCCCAGACATCTAGCCTCGGCACCAGCAGATCAGGCCAGCCATGCCCCTGTGCTCTTTTCCAAGCCCTAGGTTGTGTTTTCAGTCTTCTGTCCTCTGATGATTGACACCAAAGCTCCGCTGATGGGTTACACCTGAACTATACCAGAATATTTCTTGGCCCCCTGAGGCTATCCCACTTTCAGCACCCCCCGTTCACACCTGGATCTTAACACTCACACTGACCCACGTCCTCAACTCTGCTCCCCAGGTCACTCCTCTCAGGGTGGCCTATTGAGACTGACATGACCCTCAGCCCTAACCAAAACTTAGGTACATTTTCTGTCTTGTGTCCCAAGAATACAGGTACCAAAGCCCCACATATGTGGGACCCCTGAGAAATGCCAGAGGACTCTGTCTTCAACCCAGAAGGAAACAGTAGAATTGGAACTCTGCCAAGGACTGAGAGCAGGAGAAATCTGCCTTTCCCCCCATGGCCACCAACCCGGAGCCTGACTCAGACTGACCCATGTTCTCTACTCAGTCCCCGTGAGAGCTCTGCACAGCACCAGCAAATCAGGCCTGTCATGTTGCTGGGACCTAGCCCCAACCCTAGGTTGGGGTTTCATGCTCTGTCCCCAGAGGACTGGCACCCAAGTCCCACGGATGGGGACCCCTGAGCAAGATTTGAGATCTCTGCCTGCCACCCAGAAGGAAACCATACCATTTGGGACTCTGCAAAGGATTCTGAGCAGGAGAAATCTGCCACGCACCACTGAGTTCACCCAGAGTCAGCAGCTGGACACAAACCTGAACCTGACACTTACTCTATCCATCCCTCTGTACTCAGCCCTCTGGATAGCTTGCCACACCACCATCAGATTGGGCCTGCCATGCTCCTAACCCCTAACTGAAGCTTAGTTTGTGTTCTGAGCATTCAATTCCTAGGGGTCTGGCTCCCTACCCCACGGACTGGGGTCACCTTAGCCATACCACAGGACTCATCCTAACAGACAGGAGGAAAGCGTGCCATGTAGACCTCTAGAAAGTATTCAAAGCAGGATTAAAATGCCTGCCCATCTGAGCCTATACCAGCAAACCCCCAATTTCAGTGGCCTCTAGGTCACAAACCCTGTGCCTGACCAGAACCAGAACACTCATCCTTAATTCCAGCCTCTAGGAACCACACACACTGTCAGCTGTTTGGGCCTGCAATGTCCTTCGGCCCTAACTCTATCCCTAGCTTGGGTTCTCATGTCTCCGTCCCCTAAGGGTGGGCTCCAAAGCCCTAGGATTTGGGGATGCCTGAGCAATACCACAGGACTCAGCCTCACACCCAGATGGAAATCTTTCCATAATGGACTCCAGTAAGTATATAGGTCAGTATAAATATGAAGGCCCATCTGGTTCCATCGTCGTGGCTCGTTTTCCGGGTGGCCGCGACATGCCCCGAGCGAGAAAGGGCCCTGCTCCACGCGGAACTGGGCGCTGACCAGGGCTGCCCAACGCCGGCCAATTCTCACGAGCGTTCTGCCCAAATCGATCCCGATTTGGGCAGAACGCTCGTGAGAATTGGCCGGGAAACGCCCGGCGAACACACTTCGGGCACCACAGGGCCGCAGGGCGGCCCCCCCCCGGGGCCCTGTCCAGGATCGCGTGTCGTCGCATTCCGGCACCGCCAGGAGGAGCTCCGGGAGGCGTGCCGCGGGGAGGCCGACGCCTCCCGCTCTTCAACCTCCGGGGGTCCCCTCCCTGGCGCCGGCAGCTGGGGCCGGGCCAGCCCCGAAAGCCGGGCCCGGGCCCGGGCCTGCTTGCTCAGCCTTCCGTTGCCAGGGGCCTGAGCCTGGGGGCCTCCCCATGGGGAACACTGAGTCCCGCGCACGAGTCCCCCGACCGTCCCGGCGACAACGGCACCTTTCGCGGCTTCGTCCTAGCCGCGGAGTGAGAGACCAGTCCGTTTCCCCACAGAGGCCAGCCCCCTCCAGGGGCGCCCCGGCCGCCCGCCCCGGCGGAGGCGGACGCCCGGCCACGGCGCCTCCATCCACTCTGCTCGGGCAAAACTCCCCGGCGCCGCGGCTGCCGGCCGCGCCCCATCGTCGCGGCTCGTTTTCCGGGTGGCCGCGACATGCCCCGAGCGAGAAAGGGCCCTGCTCCACGCGGAACTGGGCGCTGACCAGGGCTGCCCAACGCCGGCCAATTCTCACGAGCGTTCTGCCCAAATCGATCCCGATTTGGCAGAACGCTCGTGAGAATTGGCCGGTAAACGCCCGGCGAACACACTTCGGGAACCACAGGGACGCAGGGCGGCCCCCCCCGGGGCCCTGTCCGGGATCGCGTGTCGTCGCGTTCCGGCACCGCCAGGAGGAGCTCCTGGAGGCGTGCCGCGGGACGGCCGACGCCTCCCGCTCCTCAGCCTCCGGGGGTCTCCTCCCTGGCGCCGGCAGCTGGGGCCGGGCCAGCCCCGAAAGCCGGGCCCGGGCCCGGGCCTGCTTGCTCAGCCTTCCGTTGCCAGGGGCCTGAGCCTGGGGGCCTCCCCATGGGGAACACTGAGTCCCGCGCCACGCGTCCCCCGACCGTCCCGGCGACAACGGCACATTTCGCGGCTTCGTCCTAGCCGCGGAGTGAGAGACCAGTCCGTTTCCCCACAGAGGCCAGCCCCCTCCAGGGGCGCCCCGGCCGCCCGCCACGGCGGAGGCGGACGCCTGCCACGGCGCCTCCATCCACTCTGCTCGGGGAAAACTCCCCGGCGCCGCGGCTTCCGGCCGCGCCCCATCGTCGCGGCTCGTTTTCCGGGTGGCCGCGACATGCCCCGAGCGAGAAAGGGCCCTGCTCCACGCGGAACTGGGCGCTGACCAGGGCTGCCCCACGCCGGCCAATTCTCACGAGCGTTCTGTCCAAATCGATCCCGATTTGGGCAGAACGCTCGTGAGAATTGGCCGGAAAACGCCCGGCGAACACACTTCGGGCACCACAGGGCCGCAGGGCCGCCCCCCCGGGGCCCTGTCCGGGATCGCGTGTCGCCGCGTTCCAGCACCGCCAGGAGGAACTCTGGGAGGCAGGCCCCGGGGAGGCCGACGCCTCCCGCTCCTCAGCCTCCGGGGGTCCCCTCCCTGGCTCCGGCAGCTGGGGCCGGGCCAGCCCCGAAAGCCGGGTCCGGGCCCGGGCCTGCTTGCTCAGCCTTCCGTTGCCAGGGGCCTGAGCCTGGGGGCCTCCCCATGGGGAACCCTGAGTCCCGCGCCACGAGTCCCCCGACCGACCCGGCGATAACGGCACCTTTCGCGGCTTCGTCCTAGCCGCGGAGTGAGAGAACAGTCCGTTTCCCCACAGAGGCCAGCCCACTCGAGGGGCGCCCCGGCCGCCCGCCACGGCGGAGGCGGACGCCCGGCCACGGCGCCTCCATCCACTCTGCTCGGGGAAAACTCACTGGCGCCGCGGCTGCCGCCCGCGCCCCATTGTCGCGGCTCGTTTTCCGGGTGGCCGCGACATGCCCCGAGCGAGAAAGGGCCCTGCTCCACGCGGAACTGGGCGCTGACCAGGGCTGCCCAACGCTGGCCAATTCTCACGAGCGTTCTGCCCAAATCGATCCCGATTTGGGCAGAACGCTCGTGAGAATTGGCCGGAAAACGCCCGGCGAACACACTTCGAGCACCACAGGGCCGCAGGGCGGCCCCCCCCGGGGCCCTGTCCGGGATCGCGTGTCGTCGCGTTCCGGCACCGCCAGGAGGAGCTCCGGGAGGCGTGCCGCGGGGAGACCGATGCCTCCCGCTCCTCAGCCTCCGGGGGTCCCCTCCCTGGCGCCGGCAGCTGGGGCCGGGCCAGCCCCGAAAGCCGGGCCCGGGCCCGGGCCTGCTTGCTCAGCCTTCCGTTGCCAGGGGCCTGAGCCAGGGGGCCTCCCCATGGGGAACCCTGAGTCCCGCGCCACGAGTCCCCCGACGGTCCCGGCGACAACGGCACCTTTCGCGGCTTCGTCCTAGCCGCGGATTGAGAGACCAGTCCATTTCCCCACAGAGGCCAGCCCCCTCCAGGGGCGCCCCGGCCGCCCGCCACGGCGGAGGCGGACGCCCGGCCACGGCGCCTCCATCCACTCTGCTCGGGGAAAACTCCCCGGCGCCGCGGCTGCCGGCCGCGCCCCATCGTCGCGGCTCGTTTTCCGGGTGGCCGCGACATGCCCCGATCGAGAAAGGGCCCTGCTCCACGCGGAACTGGGCGCTGACCAGGGCTGCCCAACGCCGGCCAATTCTCACGAGCGTTCTGCCCAAATCGATCCCGATTTGGGCAGAACGCTCGTGAGAATTGGCCGGAAAACGCCCGGCGAACACACTTCGGGCACCACAGGGCCGCAGGGCGGCCCCCCCCGGGGCCCTGTCCGGGATCGCGTGTCGTCGCGTTCCGGCACCGCCAGGAGGAGCTCCGGGAGGCTTGCCGCGGGGAGCCCGACGCCTCCCGCTCCTCAGCCTCCGGGGGTCCCCTCCCTGGCGCCGGCAGCTGGGGCCGGGCCAGCCCCGAAAGCCGGGCCCGGGCCCGGGCCTGCTTGCTCAGCCTTCCGTTGCCAGGGGCCTGAGCCTGGGGGCCTCCCCATGGGGAACCCTGAGTCCAGCGCCACGAGTCCCCCGACCGTCTCGGCGACAACGGCACCTTTCGCGGCTTCGTCCTAGCCGCGGACTGATAGACCAGTCCGTTTCCCCACAGAGGCCAGCCCCCTCCAGGGGCGCCCCGGCCGCCCGCAACGGCGGAGGCGGACGCCCGGCCACGGCGCCTCCATCCACTCTGCTCGGGGAAAACTCCCCGGCGCCGCGGCTGCCGGCCGCGCCCCATCGTCGCGGCTCGTTTTCCGGGTGGCCGCGACATGCCCCGAGCGAGAAAGGGCCCTGCTCCACGCGGAACTGGGCGCTGAGCAGGGCTGCCCAACGCCGGCCAATTCTCACGAGCGTTCTGCCCAAATCGATCCCGATTTGGGCAGAACGCTCGTGAGAATTGGCCGGAAAACGCCCGGCGAACACACTTCGGGCACCACAGGGCCGCAGGGCGGCCCCCCCCGGGGCCCTGTCCGGGATCGCGTGTCGTCGCGTTCCGGCACCGCCAGGAGGAGCTCGGGGAGGCTTGCCGCGGGGAGGCCGACGCCTCCCGCTCCTCAGCCTCCGGGGGTCCCCTTCCTGGCGCCGGCAGCTGGGGCCGGGCCAGCCCCGAAAGCCGGGCCCGGGCCCGGGCCTGCTTGCTCAGCCTTCCGTTGCCAGGGGCCTGAGCCTGGGGGCCTCCCCATGGGGAACCCTGAGTCCAGCGCCACGAGTCCCCCAACCGTCTCGGCGACAACGGCACCTTTCGCGGCTTCGTCCAAGCCGCGGACTGAGAGACCAGTCCGTTTCCCCACAGAGGCCAGCCCCCTCCAGGGGCGCCCCGGCCGCCCGCCACGGCGGAGGCGGACGCCCGGCCACGGCGCCTCCATCCACTCTGCTCGGGGAAAACTCCCTGGCGCCGCGGCTGCCGGCCGCGCCCCATCGTCGCGGCTCGTTTTCCGGGTGGCCGCGACATGCCCCGAGCGAGAAAGGGCCCTGCTCCACGCGGAACTGGGCGCTGACCAGGGCTGCCCAACGCCGGCCAATTCTCACGAGCGTTCTGCCCAAATCGATCCCGATTTGGGCAGAAAGCTCGTGAGAATTGGCCGGTAAAGGCCCGGCGAACACACTTCGGGCACCACAGGGCCGCCGGGGGGCCCCCCCCGGGGCCCTGTCCGGGATCGCGTGTCGTCGCGTTCCGGCACCGCCAGGAGGAGCTCCGGGAGGCGTGCCGCGGGGCGGCCGACGCCTCCCGCTCCTCAGCCTCCGGGGGTCCCCTCCCTGGCGCCGGCAGCTGGGGCCGGGCCAGCCCCGAAAGCCGGGCCCGGGCCCGGGCCTGCTTGCTCAGCCTTCCGTTGCCAGGGGCCTGAGCCTGGGGGCCTCCCCATGGGGAACCCTGAGTCCCGCGCCACGAGTCCCCCGACCGTCCCGGCGACAACGGCACCTTTCGGGGCTTCGTCCTAGCCGCGGAGTGAGAGACCAGTCCGTTTCCCCACAGAGGCCAGACCCCTCCAGGGGCACCCCGGCCGCCCGCCACGGCGGGGGCGGACGCCCGGCCACGGCGCCTCCATCCACTCTGCTCGGGGAAAACTCCCCGGCGCCGCGGCTGCCGGCCGCGCCCCATCGTCGCGGCTCGTTTTCCGGGTGGCCGCGACATGCCCCGAGCGAGAAAGGGCCCTGCTCCACGCGGAACTGGGCGCTGAGCAGGGCTGCCCAACGCCGGCCAATTCTCACGAGCCTTCTGCCCAAATCGATCCCGATTTGGGCAGAACGCTCGTGAGAATTGGCCGGAAAACGCCCGGCGAACACACTTCGGGCACCACAGGGCCGCAGGGCGGCCCCCCCCGGGGCCCTGTCCGGGATCGCGTGTCGTCGCGTTCCGGCACCGCCAGGAAGAGCTCCGGGAGGCTTGCCGCGGGGAGGCCGACGCCTCCCGCTCCTCAGCCTCCGGGGGTTCCCTTCCTGGTGCCGGCAGCTGGGGCCGGGCCAGCCCCGAAAGCCGGGCCCGGGCACGGTCCTGCTTGCTCAGCCTTCCGTTGCCAGGGGCCTGAGCCTGGGGGCCTCCCCATGGGGAACCCTGAGTCCAGCGCCACGAGTCCCCCGACCGTCTCGGCGACAACGGCACCTTTCGCGGCTTCGTCCAAGCCGCGGACTGAGAGACCAGTCCATTTCCCCACAGAGGCCAGCCCCCTCCAGGGGCGCCCCGGCCGCCCGCCACGGCGGAGGCGGACGCCCGGCCACGGCGCCTCCATCCACTCTGCTCGGGGAAAACTCCCTGGCGCCGCGGCTGCCGGCCGCGCCCCATCGTCGCGGCTCGTTTTCCGGGTGGCAGCGACATGCCCTGAGCGAGAAAGGGCCCTGCTCCACGCGGAACTGGGCGCTGACCAGGGCTGCCCAACGCCGGCCAATTCTCACGAGCGTTCTGCCCAAATCGATCCCGATTTGGGCAGAACGCTCGTGAGAATTGGCCTAAAAACGCCCGGCGAACACACTTCGGGCACCACAGGGCCGCAGGGCGGCCCCCCCCGGGGCCCTGTCCGGGATCGCGTGTCGTCGCGTTCCGGCACCGCCAGGAGGAGCTCCGGGAGACGTGCCGCGGGGAGGCCGACGCCTCCCGCTCCTCAGCCTCCGGGGGTCCCCTCCCTGGCGCCGGCAGCTGGGGCCGGGCCAGCCCCGAAAGCCGGGCCCGGGCCCGGGCCTGCTTGCTCAGCCTTCCGTTGCCAGGGGCCTGAGCCTGGGGGCCTCCCCATGGGGAACACTGAGTCCCGCGCCACGAGTCCCCCGACCGTCCCGGCGACAACGGCACCTTTCGCGGCTTCGTCCTAGCCGCGGAGTGAGAGACCAGTCCGTTTCCCCACAGAGGCCAGCCCCCTCCAGGGGCACCCCGGCCGCCCGCCACGGCGGAGGCGGACGCCCGGCCACGGCGCCTCCATCCACTCTGTTCGGGGAAAACTCCCCGGCGCTGCGGCTGCCGGCCGCTCCCCATCGTCGCGACTCGTTTTCCGCGTGGCCGCGACATGCCCCGATCGAGAAAGGGCCCTGCTCCACGCGGAACTGGGCGCTGACCAGGGCTGCCCAACGCCGGCCAATTCTCACGAGCGTTCTGCCCAAATCGATCCCGATTTGGGCAGAACGCTCGTGAGAATTGGCCGGAAAACGCCCGGCGAACACTCTTCGGGCACCACAGGGCCGCAGGGCGGCCCCCCCCCGGGGCCCTGTCCGGGATCGCGTGTCGTCGCGTTCCGGCACCGCCAGGAGGAGCTCCGGGAGGCTTGCTGCGGGGAGGCCGACGCCTCCCGCTCCTCAGCCTCCGGGGGTCCCCTCCCTGGCGCCGGCAGCTGGGGCCGGGCCAGCCCCGAAAGCCGGGCCCGGGACCGGGCCTGCTTGCTCAGCCTTCCGTTGCCAGGGGCCTGAGCCTGGGGGCCTCCCCATGGGGAACCCTGAGTCCCGCGCCACGAGTCCCCCGACCGTCCCGGCGACAACGGCACCTTTCGCGGCTTCGTCCTAGCCGCGGAGTGAGAGACCAGTCCGTTTCCCCACAGAGGCCAGCCCCCTCCAGGGGCGCCCCGGCCGCCCGCCACGGCGGAGGCGGACGCCCGGCCACGGCGCCTCCATCCACTCTGCTCGGGGAATACTCCCCGGCGCCGCGGCTGCCGGCCGCGCCCCATCGTCGCGGCTCGTTTTCCGGGTGGTCGCGACATGCCCCGAGCGAGAAAGGGCCCTTCTCCACGCGGAACTGGGCGCTGAGCAGGGCTGCCCAACGCCGGCCAATTCTCACGAGCGTTCTGCCCAAATCGATCCCGATTTGGGCAGAACGCTCGTGAGAATTGGCCGGAAAACGCCAGGCGAACACGCTTCGGGCACCACAGGGACGCCGGGCCGCACCCCCGGGGCCCTGTCCGGGATCGCGTGTCGTCGCGTTCCGGCACCGCCAGGAGGAGCTCCGGGAGGCTTGCCGCGGGGAGCTCGACGCCTCCCGCTCCTCAGCCTCCGGGGGTCCCCTCCCTGGCGCCGGCAGCTGGGGCCGGGCCAGCCCCGAAAGCCGGGCCCGGGCCCGGGCCTGCTTGCTCAGCCTTCCGTTGCCAGGGGCCTGAGCCTGGGGGCCTCCCCATGGGGAACCCTGAGTCCCGCGCCACGAGTCCCCCGACCGTCCCGGCGACAACGGCAGCTTTCGCGGCTTCGTCCTAGCCGCGGTGTGAGAGACCAGTCCGTTTCCCCACAGAGGCCAGCCCCCTCCAGGGGCGCCCAGGCCGCCCGCCACGGCGGAGGCGGACGCCCGGCCACGGCGCCTCCATCCACTCTGCTCGGGGAAAACTCCCCGGCGCCGCGGCTGCCGGCCGCGCCCCATCGTCGCGGCTCGTTTTCCGGGTGGCCGCGACATGCCCCGAGCGAGAAAGGGCCCTGCTCCACGCGGAACTGGGCGCTGACCAGGGCTGCCCAACGCCGGCCAATTCTCACGATCGTTCTGCCCAAATCGATCCCGATTTGGGCAGAACGCTCGTGAGAATTGGCCGGAAAACGCCCGGCGAACACACTTCGGGCACCACAGGGCCGCAGGGCGGCCCCCCCCGGGGCCCTGTCCGGGATCGCGTGTCGTCGCGTTCCGGCACCGCCAGGAGGAGCTCCGGGAGGCTTGCCGCGGGGAGGCCGACGCCTCCCGCTCCTCAGCCTCCGGGGGTCCCCTCCCTGGCGCCGGCAGCTGGGGCCGGGCCAGCCCCGAAAGCCGGGCCCGGGCCCGGGCCTGCTTGCTCAGCCTTCCGTTGCCAGGGGCCTGAGCCTGGGGGCCTCCCCAGGGGGAACCCTGAGTCCCGCGCCACGAGTCCCCCGACCGTCTCGGCGACAACGGCAACTTTCGCGGCTTCGTCCTAGCCGCGGACTGAGAGACCAGTCCGTTTCCCCACAGAGGCCAGCCCCCTCCAGGGGCGCCCCGGCCGCCCGCCACGGCGGAGGCGGACGCCCGGCCACGGCGCCTCCATCCACTCTGCTCGGGGAAAACTCCCCGGCGCCGCGGCTGCCGGCCGCGCCCCATCGTCGCGGCTCGTTTTCCGGGTGGCCGCGACATGCCCCGAGCGAGAAAGGGCCCTGCTGCACGCGGAACTGGGCGCTGACCAGGGCTGCCCAACGCCGGCCAATTCTCACGAGCGTTCTGTCCAAATCAATCCCGATTTGTGCAGAACGCTCGTGAGAATTGGCCGGAAAACGCACGGCGAACACACTTCGGGCACCACAGGGCCGCAGGGCCGCCCCCCCGGGGCCCTGTCCGGGATCGCGTGTCGTCGCGTTCCGGCACCGCCCGGAGGAGCTCCGGGAGGCGGGCCACGTTGAGGCCGTCGCCTCCCGCTCCTCAGCCTCCGGGGGTCCCCTCCCTGGTGCCGGGAGCTGGGGCCGGGCCAGCCCCGAAACTCGGGCCCGGGCCCGGGCCTGCTTGCTCAGCCTTCCGTTGCCAGGGGACTGAGCCTGGGGGCCTCCCCATGGGGAACCCTGTGTCCCACGCCACGAGTCCCCCGACCCTCCCGGCGACAACGGCACCTTTCGCGGCTTCGTCCCAGCCGTGGAGTGAGAGATCAATCCGTTCCCCCACAGAGGCCAGCCCCCTCCAATGGCGCCCCGGCCTCCCGCTCCGGCGGAGGCGGACGCCCGGCCACGGCACCTCCATCCACTCTGCTCGGGGAAAACTGCCCGGCGCCAGGGCCGCCGGCCGGGCCCCATCGTCGCGGCTCGTTTTCCGGGTGTCCGCGACATGCCCCGAGCGAGAAAGGGCCCTGCTCCACGCGGCCCTGGGCGCTGACCAGGGCTGCCCAACGCCGGCCAATTCTCACGAGCGTTCTGCCCAAATCGATCCCGATTTGGGCAGAACGCTCGTGAGAATTGGCCGGAAAACGCCCGGCGAACACACTTCGGGCACCACAGGGCCGCAGGGCGGCCCCCCCCGGGGCCCTGTCCGGGACCGCGTGTCGTCGCGTTCCGGCACCGCCAGGAGGAGCTCCGGGAGGCGTGCCGCGGGGAGGCCGACGCCTCCCGCTCCTCAGCCTCCGGGGGTCCCCTCCCTGGCGCCGGCAGCTGGGGCCGGGCCAGCCCCGGAAGCCGGGCCCGGGCCCGGGCCTGCTTGCTCAGCCTTCCGTTGCCAGGGGCCTGAGCCTGGGGGCCTCCCCATGGGGAACCCTGAGTCCCGCGCCACGTGTCCCCCGACCGTCCCGGCGACAACGGCACCTTTCGCGGCTTCGTCCTAGCCGCGGAGTGAGAGACCAGTCCGTTTCCCCACAGAGGCCAGCCCCCTCCAGGGGCGCCCCGGCCGCCCGCCACGGCGGAGGCGGACGCCCGGCCACGGCGCCTCCATCCACTCTGCTCGGGGAAAACTCCCCGGCGCCGCGGCTGCCGGCCGCGCCCCATGGTCGCGGCTCGTTTTCCGGGTGGCCGCGACATGCCCCGAGCGAGAAAGGGCCCTGCTCCACGCGGAACTGGGCGCTGACCAGCGCTGCACAACGCCGGCCAATTCTCACGAGCGTTCTGCCCAAATCGATCCCGATTTGGGCAGAACGCTCGTGAGAATTGGCCGGAAAACGCCCAGCGAACACACTTCGGGCACCACAGGGCCGCAGGGCGGCCCCCCCCGGGGCCCTGTCCGGACCGCTTGTCGTCGCGTTCCGACACCGCCAGGAGGAGCTCCGGGAGGCTTGCCGCGGGAGGCCGACGCCTCCCGTTCTTCAGCCTCCGGTGGTCCCCTACCTGGCCCCGGCAGCTGGGGCCGGGCCAGCCCCGAAAGCCGGGCCCGGGCCCGGGCCTGCTTGCTCAGCCTTCCGTTGCCAGGGGCCTGAGCCTGGGGGCCTCCCCATGGGGAACCCTGAGTCCCGCGCCACGAGTCCCCCGACCGTCCCGGCCACAACGGCACCTTTCGCGGCTTCGTCCTAGCCGCGGAGTGAGAGACCAGTCCGTTTCCCCACAGAGGCCAGCCCCCTCCAGGGGCGCCCCGGCGGCCCGCCACGGCGGAGGCGGACGCCCGGCCACGGCGCCTCCATCCACTCTGCTCGGGGAAAACTCCCCGGCGCCGCGGCTGCTGGCCGCGCCCCATCGTCGCGGCTCGTTTTCCGGGTGGCCGCGACATGCCCCGAGCGAGAAAGGGCCCTGCTCCACGCGGAACTGGGCGCTGACCAGGGCTGCCCAACGCCGGCCAATTCTCACGAGCGTTCTGCCCAAATCGATCCCGATTTGGGCAGAACGCTCGTGAGAATTGGCCGGAAAACGCCCGGCGAACACACTTCGGGCACCACAGGGCCGCAGGGCGGCCCCCCCCGGGGCCCTGTCCGGGATCGCGTGTCGTCGCGTTCCGGCACCGCCAGGAGGAGCTCCGGGATGCGTGCCGCGGGGAGGCCGACGCCTCCCGCTCCTCAGCCTCCGGGGGTCCCCTCCCTGGCGCCGGCAGCTGGGGCCGGGCCAGCCCCGAAAGCCGGGCCCGGGCCCGGGCCTGCTTGCTCAGCCTTCCGTTGCCAGGGGCCTGAGCCTGGGGGCCTCCCGATGGGGAACCCTGAGTCCCGCGCCACGAGTCCCCCGACCGTCCCGGCCACAACGGCACCTTTCGCGGCTTCGTCCTAGCCGCGGAGTGAATGACCAGTCCGTTTCCCCACAGAGGCCAGCCCCCTCCACGGGCGCCCCGGCCGCCCGCCACGGCGGAGGCGGACGCCCTGCCACGGCGCCTCCATCCACTCTGCTCGGGGAAAACTCCCCGGCGCCGTGGCTGCCGGCCGCGCCCCATCGTCGCGGCCCGTTTTCCGGGTGGCCGCGACATGCCCCGAGCGAGAAAGGGCCCTGCTCCACGCGGAACTGGGCGCTGACCAGGGCTGCCCAACGCCGGCCAATTCTCACGAGCGTTCTGCCCAAATCGGGATCGATTTGGGCAGAACGCTCGTGAGAATTGGCCGGAAAACGCCCGGCGAACACACTTCGGGCACCACAGGGCCGCAGGGCGGCCCCCCCCGGGGCCCTGTCCGGAATCGCGTGTCGTCGCGTTCTGGCACCGCCAGGAGGAGCTCCGGGAGGCGTGCCGCGGGGAGGCCGACGCCTCCCGCTCCTCAGCCTCCGGGGGTCCCCTCCCTGGCGCCGGCAGCTGGGGCCGGGCCAGCCCTGAAAGCCGGGCCTGGGCCCGGGCCTGCTTGCTCAGCCTTCCGTTGCCAGGGGCCTGAGCCTGGGGTCCTCTCCATGGGGAACCCTGAGTCCCGCGCCACGAGTCCCCCGACCGTCCCGGCGACAACGGCATCTTTCGCGTCTTCGTCCCAGCCGTGGAGTGAGAGATCAATCCGTTTCCCCACAGTGGCCAGCCCCCTCCTCGGGCGCCCCGGCCGCCCGCCACGGCGGAGGCGGACTCCCGGCCTCGGCGCCTCCATCCACTCTGCTCGGGGAAAACTCCCCGGCGCCGGGGCCGCCGGCCGCGCCCCATCGTCGCGGCTCATTTTCCGGGTGGCCGCGACATGCCCTGAGCGAGAAAGGGCCCTGCTCCACGCGGAACTGGGCGCTGACCAGGGCTGCCCAACGCCGGCCAATTCTCACGAGCGTTCTGCCCAAATCGATCCCGAGTTGGGCAGAACGCTCGTGAGAATTGGCCGGAAGACGCCCGGCGAACACACTTCGGGCACCACAGGGCCGCAGGGCCGCCCCCCCGGGGCCCTGTCCGGGATCGCGTGTCGTCGCGATCCGGCACAGCCAGGAGGAGCTCCGTGAGGCTGGCGTGGGCAAGTCGACGCCTCGCGCTCCTCAGACTCTGGTGGTCCCCTCCCTTCGCTGGCAGCTGGGGCCGGGCCAGCCCCGAAAGCCGGGACCGGTCGAGGCCTGCTTGATCAGCCTTCCGTTGTCAGCGGCCTGAGCCTGCGGGCCTCCCCATGGGGAACCCTGAGTCCCGCTCCACGAGTCCTCCGACCGTCCCGGCGCCATCGGCCCCTTTCGTGGCTGCGACACAGCTGTGGAGCGACAGATCTTTTTGTTCCCCCAGAGAGGCCAATCCCTTCCCGGGCGCCCCGGCCTCCCTCCAAGGCGGAGCCGGATGCCCGACCACAGACCCTCCATCAACTCTGCTCGGAGCAAGCTCTCCGGCTCTGAGGCCCCCGGCCGGGCCCCGTCGTCTCGGCGCGTTTTTGGGTGGCTGGGACATACCCCGAGTGAGAAAGGGTCCTGGGCCACGCGGAACAAGGCGGTCCCCATGGTTGTCCAACGCCAGCTAATTTTCATGAGCGCTCTGCCCAAATCGATCCCGATTAGATATGGACCCTCAACTCTATTGTGATATAATCGTCGAGAAATCAGGAAAAAATATTCAATGTAACAAAAGACATTCTCCTCAATCAATGGTGCTGGGGAAACTGGACAGCGATATGTAGAAGAATGAAACTCGACCATTCTCTTACACCATACACAATGATAAACTCGAACTCGATAAAGGAGCTCAACGTGAGACAGGATTCTCTCAGAATCCTAGAGGAGTACATAGGCAGTAACCTCTTCGATATCAGCCACAGCAACTTCTTTCAAGATATGTCTCCAAAGGCCAAGGAAACAAAAGCGAAAATGAACTTTTGGCACTTCATCAAGATCAAAAGCTTCTGCACAGCAAAGGGAACAGTCCACCAATCAAAAGGCAACCCACGGAATGGGAGAAGATATTTGTAAATGACAGTTCAGACAAAAGGTTGATATCCAGGATCTAGAAAGAACTTCTCAAACTCAACACACACAAAACAGATAATCATATCCAAAAATGGGCAGAAGATATGAACAGACACTCCTCCAACGAAGACATACAAATGGCTATCAGACACATGACAAAATGTTCATCATCACTAGCCATCAGGGAGATTCAAATGAAAACGACATTGAGATACCACCTGACACCAGTTAGAAAGGCCACAATTAGCAAGACAGGAAACAACGATTGTTGGAGAGGATGTGGAGAAAGGGGAACCCTCTTACACTGTTGGTGGGAATGCAAGTTGGTGCAGCCACTTTGGAGAACAGTGTGGAGATTCCACCAGAAATTAAGAATAGAGCTTCCCTATGACCCTGCAATTGCACTGCTGGGTATTTACCCCAAAGATACAGATGTAGTGAAAAGAAGGGCCATCTGTACCCCAATGTTTATAGCAGCAAAGGCCTCGGTCGCCAAACTGTGGAAAGAACCAAGATGCCCTTCAATGGACGAATGGATAAGGAAGATGTGGTCCATATACAAGATGGAGTATTATGCCTCCATCAGAAAGGATGAATACCAACTTTTGTAGCAATATGGATGGGACTGGAAGAGATTATGCTGAGTGAAATAAGTCAAGCAGAGAGAGTCAATTATCATATGGTTTCACTTATTTGTGGAGCATAACAAAGAACAAGGAGGACATGGGGAGATGGAGAGGAGAAGGAAGTTGTGGGAAATGGGAAGGGGAGGTGAACCATGAGAGACTACGGACTCTGAAAAAGAACCTGAGGGTCTTGAATGGGTGGGGAGTGGGAGGTTGGGAGAACAAGGTGGTGGGTATTAGGGAGGGCACGTGTTGCATGGAGCACTGGGTGTGGTGCAAAAATAAGGAATACTGTTACGCTGAAAAGAAATAATATAGATAGATAGATATTGAAAGTGAAAAAAAAAAGGAATGTGCTGAACCTACAGAGCAGAAGAAATCAGAATGCCTCCCTGACGCCACCCCCAATACCGGCGCCCCTGAGGAGCAGGAATGAGGAGTCTCACGGTCCTGCAGACTCACGTCCTCAACTCAGGCATCGGGATTGGTCATCACTGTGCCGGCAGATCCGGGCCGCCATGCCCCTGTGACCTAAACCTAACCCTCGGTTGGGCGTTCAGGCTTCAGTCCCCAGAGGACTGGCTCCCTAGCCCTCCAGACTGGGGACCCCATATTCCCAACGTAGGACTCTGGCTGCCACCCATGATGAAACTTGACCACATGGACCTTTGCAGAACGCTCCTTGCCGGAGAAACCTCCATGACCCCTAAAGCCAACCACATCTTCTGAGCACCCCCACACCACAATTCCTTAGCCTTACAGGCCGCCAGAACAATGCCCTCAGCCCAGCCCTCCAGAGAGCCTGAGTCCGTGCTGGCACATCAGGCCTGCCATTCTCCCAGGACCAAACCCTAAGCCTAGGTTGGGTGTTCAGGTTCTAGAACCCTGACACCCAATTCCACCCATGGGTGGGAGCATCAAACTGATGGCATGACTCAGCTTCTCAACCAGCAGGAGATTCCATTTGGTGCTCTCCAACACCCTCAGAGCCCTAGGAACCGGCCAAGCTGCCCTGAGGCCATTCCCGCCATCTTTGCACCTCCAGGCCAAAAACCCAGGGCCTGAGAAGCCTCCAGAGCCCTGCCCTCAACTCAGCCCTTGAGTGAGCCAATATCTGTGCTGGCAGATCCCACATGCCTTCTCCCTAAGACATAACCTTAACGCTAAGCCTAACCCTAATACTAACTCTAGCCCAGGTTGTGTGTTCAGGCATCCCTCCTCCATAGCCTGGTCCCCCAAACGGCCAGATGGGGGACCCCTGAGCTGCACCCCATAATTGCGCCTGATCCCAGGAGGAAACCCTGCCCTTTAGAAATGTGTTGAACCCGCAGAGCGGGAGAAACCTGCATGCCTCCCAGAGCCCACTGCCACTTCTGGCACACCCAAGGACCAGGAACCAGGACTCTCACAGTGCTACAGACTCGCGCCCTCAACTCAGGCATTGGGAAGCATCACCACAGCGCCATCAGATCGGGGCTGCCATGCCCTTACAACCCTACCCTAACCCTAGGTTGGGTGTCAGGCTTCTGTCCCCTGAGGACTGGACCCCTAGCCCTCCAGACTGGGGACCCTGGATTCCCAATGCAGGACTCTGGCTGCCACCCACGATGAAACTGGACCATATGATCCTGTGCAGTATGCTCCTGGCCACAGAATCCTCCATGCCCCCTAAAGCCACCCACGCCTTCCAAGAAATGCCACACCACAAACCCAGAGCCTGACAGGCCACCAGAGCAATGCCCTCAACTCAGCCCTCCGGAGAACCTGAGCCGCACTGGCAGGCCTGCCATTCTCCCAGGACGAAACCCTAACACTAGGTTGGGTGTTCAGGCATTGGACCCAGAGGCCTGACACCCAATTCCTCCCATGGGTTGAGCATCAGACTGTCGGCAGGACTCAGTTCTCAGCCAGGAGGAGACCTTTTCATTTGGTGTTCTCTCACACCCTCAGAGCAGTAGCAACCAGCCATTCTCCCTTGAGGCCATTCCCACCAGCTTTGCTCCTCCAGGCCAAGAACCCAGGGCCTGAGGAGCCTCCTGAGTCCTGCCCTCAACTCAGCCCTTGGGTGAGCCCGTATCTGTGCTAGCAGATCCGACATGCCCTGTCCCTAAGCCTAACACTAACCATAATACTATACCTAGCCCAGGTTGTGTGTTCAGGCGTCCATACTCTGACTCCTGGTCCCCAAGGCCCCAGATGGGGGACCCGTGAGCGATACCCCATCATTGAACCTGACACCAGGAGGAAACCATGCTGTTTAGAATTGTGCTGAACCCACAGAGCGGGATAAATTTGAATGTCTCCCTGAGGCCACCCCACTTCCAGCGCCCCCAAGGACCAAGAACCAGGAGTCTCATGGTCCTGCAGACACACGCTCTGAACTCAAGCATTGGGATGGGCCACCACAGCGCCAGCAGATTGCGGCTGCAATGCCCCTACAACCTAACCCTCACAGCAGGACTCACCCTCTCAGCCAGAAGGTGACCTTTCATTTCGTGCTATCTAATGCCCTGAGAATTGTAGAAACTGGCATGCTCCCCTGAGGCGATTTCCAACATCTTTGCCCGTACAGCCCAAAACCCCAGTGCCCGAGGAGCCTCCTGAGTCCCACCCTCAACTCAGCCCTTGGGCGAGCGGATATCTGTGCTTGCATATCCGACATGCCTTGTCCCTAAGACATAACCTTAACCCTAATCCTAATACTAACCCTAGCCCAGGTTCGTGCTCAGGCATCCTCCTCCCACAACTGGTCCTCAAAACCCCAGATAGGGGACCCCTGAGTTGCACCCCATAATTGCACATGATCCCAGCATGAACCGTGCCGTTTAGAAATGGGCTGAAGCCACAGAGCAGGAGAAGCCTGCAAGTCTCCCTGAGGCCAAAGCACTTCTGGACCCTCCCAAGGACCGGGAACCAGAGTCTCAATGTCCTGCAGACATAGCCTCAACTCAGGCATCAGGATGGGTCACCACAGCACCGGCAGATCGGGGTTACCATGCCCCAAAGACTTAACCATAATGCTAGGATGGGTGTTTATGCTTCGATCCACAGAGGCCTGGCTCCCTAGCCATCCAGACTGGGGACCCTGTATTTGCAATGCTGGACTCCGGCTGCCACCCACAAGGAAAATGGCCCACATGGCCCTGTGCAGTACGCTCCTGGCCGGAGAAACCTCCATGCCCCCTAAAGACACCCACACCTTCCGAGGACCCACACACCACCGCCCAGTGCCTGATGGGCCACCAGAGCAATACCCTCAACTCAGCCCTCCGGAGAGCCTGAGTCCGCACTGGCACCTCAGGCCTGCCATGCTCCCAGGACCAAACCCTAATACCCTAGCTCAGGTGGTCAGGCTCTGGACCCCAGAGGCCTGATACCCAATTCCATCCCAGTGGATAGGAACATCAGACTGATGGCAGGACTCAGCCTCTCAGCCAGGAGAATAAATGAAATAAACCATTTCATTTAGTGCTATCTAACACTCTCAGAGACCTAGAAACCAGCATGCTCCCCTGAGGCCATTCCCACCATCTTTACCTTCTAGGAAAAAAACCCAGGGCCTAAGGAGCCTCCTGAGTCCCGCCTTCAACTCAGCCCTTGGGTGAGCCCATATAAGTGTTACCAGATCCAACATGCCTTGTCCCTAAGACATAACCCTAACCCTAATCTTTTTATTTTTTTTAAGATTTTATTCATTTCTTTGACAGAGACAGATCAGAAGAAGGCACAGAGAGGACGAAGCACGCTCCCCGCTGAGCAGAGAGCCTGATGTGGGGCTCCATCCCAGGACCCTGAGATCATGACCTGAGCGGAAGGCAGAGGCTTTAACCAACTGAGCCACCCAGGCGCCCCACCTTAACACTAATCTTAACACTAACCCTAACCACAAAACCTAACCCTAACCTCTAAACCTAACATAACAACCTCGGAGCAGTAGAAACCATCATGCTCCCCAGAGGCGATTCCCACCTTCTTTGCCCCTCCAGTCCAAAAATCCAGGGCCTGAGGAGACTCCTGAGTCCCGCCCTCAACACAGCCCTTGGGTGAGTCCATATCTGTGTTGGCAGATCTGACATGCCTTGTCCCTAAGACATACGCCTAACCCTAAGCCTAACCCTAAACCTTACCTCTAACCCTATCCCCTAACTCCTAACCCTAACCCTAACCCTAACCCCTAACAACTAACCCTAACACTCTCCGAACCTCTATCCCTAACCCTAACCCTCCAGACTGGGGATTCCAAAGTCACAACACAGGACTCTGCCTGCCCTCCAGAAAGAAAGGTGCATGAGCACCTAAACACACCCGCCATTGGAAATGCCCCAGACATAATGCCAGATTCTGCCACAACGCCAGATGCATGTCATCCACTCAGCCCTGAGGGAGCCCACCTCAACACAGCATATCAGCAGCATATCAGAACTGCCATGCCCCTAGGCCTTAACCCTAACCCTAGGTTGGGTGTACAGTCTTCCGTACCCAGAGGCCTAGCCCCCAAACCCGCCAGATTGTGGATGCATGAGACTCACTCTGGCAGTCTGGAGGCTGCCTATGCTGTTACAGTGCCATTTGGAGCTACTTAGACCTCAGAGCAAAAGATAACTTCATGCCCCCCAAGGCAAGCCCCAGCATCTGAGCCCCTCCTGAACACAAACCCAGATTCACACTAGCCACCTATCACCGACCCTCAACTCAGGCCACCGGGGAGTCCGCCTCAGCACTGGCAGATTGGGTCTGTCGCGCCCCAAGACCTCACCCTTAGTTTGAGTTTCCAGGCTTCCATCCCAAGATGCCTAGCCTCCAGGCCCCCTGGATTAAGGACCCCTGAGTGACATTGCAGGACTCCAACAGCCACGCAGGATGAAACCTTGCAGTTTGGAGCTGCTGAATACTCAGAGGGTGAGAAACCTTCAAGCCCCCGTAAAGCTATCCGCACAATTTGCGGCACCCCAGGCCAGAAAGCTGTTTTCTATGAAGCTACCGGACACATGCCCTCAACTCAGCCCTGAGGGGAGCCCATCTCAGCGCCGGCAGATTGGGCCTGCCATGACCCTAGACCCTAACCCTAACCCTAGGTGGGGTATACAGCCTTCCGTGCCCAGAGGCCTGTACCCCAAGCCCATCAGACTGGGGATGACTGAGACTCCCGCCAGCACTCCTCCAGCCTCCTAGGGCAAAATGGTGCCATTTGGAACTGTGCAGGAACCTCAGAGCAGGAGAAAGCTGCATGCCCCCCGCGGACACCACTAGCTTCTTTGCCCCCACAAACACAAACACAGACCTCAAGTCCTGCCTGATTCCCACCCTCCATTCGGCCTATCCAGGAGACCACCTCAATTGCAGCAGATCGGGCCTGCCATGTCCCTAAGCCTTAACCCTAACCCTAGTTTGGATTTTCAGGCTTCCATCCCAAGAGGCCTGGCCCCCACGCCCCCCAGATTAAGGACTTCTGAGCAACACCACAGGACACAGCCTGTCACACAAGTGGAAACCTTGTGGTTTGGAGCTGCAATGAACCCTCAGATGGGGAGAAACTTTCATGCCACCCTAAAGCCACCCCAATAATCAACAGCCACTCTGGCCATAGAGCTGGATTCCATGCCGCCACCAAATGCATACCCTCAACTGAGCCCATAGGGGATCCCGCCTCAGCACTGGCAGATCGGGCCTGCCATTGCCCCTAGGCCCTAACCCTAACACAAGTTTGGGTGTTCAGTCTTCCATGCTGAGGGTCCAGGCAACAAAATCCCCTGGATTAAGGAATCTTGACATACACCTCAGGACTCCGCTTGCCACACAGTAGGAACCTGTGCCTTGGAGTTGTGCTGAACCCTCAGAGGGGGAGAAACTTGCCCCTCTAAAGGCACTCCCATCATCTGCACCCGTCCCCCCGGCCATAAACCAGATTCTGCTGAGCTGCCGGACGCATGCCATAAATTCAGACCCTAGGGCGCCCCACCTCAACATAAGCAGATCAGGCCATCATGCCCCTAAGCCCTTACCAGAACCCCTCTTTAGGTTTTCAGGCTTCCATCCCAGGGGCCTGCCTCCCATGTCCCCCCAGATTAAGGTCTACTGAGCGCCACCACGGGACTCCACCTGGCACTCATGAGGAAAACTTGTGGTTTAGAGCTGCACTGAACACTCAGACGGGGAGAAACCTGCAAACCCCCGTAATGCCACCCCACCATGAGTCACCCCCATGGCCATAAAACCAGATTCTCCTGCGATGCCAGATCTATGCCCTCAACTCGACCCTTAGGGGAGCCCGCATCAGCACCGGCACATCGGACCTGCCATGCCCTTCGGCCCTAACCATAAACCTAGGTGGGGTGTACAGGCTTTCATGAACAGAGGCCTGTCCCCCAAGCCCGCCAGATTGGGCACCTCCGAGATTCATGCCAGTAGAGATTAAGGATTCCTCAGTGACACCCCAGGACTGCGTCTGCCACACAGGAGGAAACCATGCCATTTGGAGCTCTGCAGAACCCTCAGGGTAGGAGAAACCTGCATGCAACCCTGAGGTCACGCCCAGCTTCTGTGGCATCCCTGGACACAAACTCTGAGTCTGACATGCCACCTGATACCCACCCTGAAGTCAGCCCACCAGGGAGCCCACCTCAGCAGTAGCAGATTGAGCATGCCATGCCCCTACGCCCTTACCGTAGCTCTAGTTTCTGATTTCGGGCTTCCATCCCAAGAGGCCTGGCCCCCAAACTCCCCAGATTCAGGACCCCCCTGTAACAAGGCAGAAACCTGAATGCCATGCAGGGGGAAGCCATGACATTTGGAGCTCCAAAGTTTCCTCAGAGAGGGAGAAACCAGCATGCCCCTCTAAAGCCACCCCCACGATCAGCCGTCCCTCTGGCCAGAAACCCTGACTCTTCTGCATTGCAGGATGCATTTCCTCAACTCAATTCTGAGGGTATCTCACCTCTGTGTAGGCTGATCAGGCCTGTCCTGCCCAGCCCATTACCCTTAACCCTATGTTGCATTTTCAGGCTTCCTTCCCCAGGGGCCTATCCACCAAGCCCTCTAGATTGGTAAACTTGGAGCCACACTGTAGGAGTCCCCCTGCCACCCAGCAGGAAACTTGTCCCTTTGGAGCTGTGCAGAACCCTCAGAGCCAGAGAAACCTGCATGACCCCATTAGGACTCCCCCACATTCTGCAGCCCCCTGGCCACAAACCCAGAGCCTGATTCACCACCTGACCCCCATTCTCAACTCAGCTCCTTGGGGAACTCACCTCAACACCAGCAGTTCGGGCCTGCCACACCACTAGCTCAGCTCTGCTCATGGACACCACCAGCTCTAGGCAGACCTAGAACTCCCCTGTCTGCGGCAAAGCTCTGGGATCCCCCCTCCTTCTTCCCAATTTACACTGGCCCAGGCATTCATGAGAAAGGGGAAGGCTACCTCTTGAATGCTTAATACCTCCTTTCCTCTTCAGCCCTATTTCTCTCCACTTACCTTTGCACCTGGGCAAACTGAAAGTAACATATCAATGGAACATGTACATGCTCTGAGATCTAAATCTTTCATGGCAACTTTCTGAGGGCTCCTTATGCAATAGGAAACTAGTGTATCCTGCCACAGAGTGTTTCATAATGAACAGCTACAGAACAGGAGAGCAAAAGTCATTCCAGTTTTACCTCAGTCTTCATGAAGTAGAACATGGTCTTCTTTTCTTCATTGACTTCAATTCCAATTCGTTTCCATGCAATGTTCATTCCTCTCCTTCAGGGGTAGGATTTTGTGATTCCTCACCTGCATAGAACACCCAGAGCTCATCACAACAAGTACTCTCCCTAATAGCTGTCACCCACTTAACCCTTCGCCCCACACCCCTGCCCCCTAGCAACCCTCGATTTTGCTCTAGGTTAGAGTCTGTTTCCTCATTGGCCTTTCTCCCCTCACTATGTTCATCTGTTTTCTTTCTGAAATTCCATAGAGGTCAAGATATAGGCTATTGGTCTTTTCTTACTGATTTTACTTAGCTAAATCCACTGTAGATCCATCCACATCCTTGCAGATGGTAAGATTTCATCCTTTTTGAACCTGGATCCTATTCCATTAAGAAGATGTGGGAGAATGAATACACATACACACACACACACACACATATGATATATACGAGTGATATATATATATATATATATATATATATATATATATCACTCATCAGTGAATGGACATTTGGTCTCCCTCCATTGTTTTACAATGGTTGAAAATGCTGCTGTAAATATCACGGTGCTTATACCCCACTGAATGTGCATTTTTGTGCCCTTTAGGGAAATAACTAGGAGGACAATTGCTGGATCCTACTGTTGTTCAGTTCTTAGCTTTTGGAGGACAGACTGTATTCTTTCCAAGAGTGGCTGCAACAACACGCAGGCCCACCAACAATGTAGGAGGGTCCCGGTTTTGGGTTTTGTTTTTTTTTTTTTTAGATTTTATTTATTTATTTGACAGAGGTCACAAGTAGGCAGAGAGGCAGGCAGAGAGAGAGGACGAAGCAGACTCCCCGCTGAGCAGAGAGCCCAATGCGGGGCTCGATCTCAGGACCCTGAGACCATGACCTGAGCCGAAGGCAGTGGCTTAACCCACTGAGCCACACAGGTGCCCCCGAGGGTTCCACTTTAAACAGAACATTCCCTGACAGCAATTTCCTAAGGAGGAAATATAAAACCTGTGGGAAAACCTGACTCACTGAGCATCAGGAAAGCAGCCACAGAAATTCAGCCCAGGGTTCCTGACACCAAGTCCCTTGAAGCCAACAGAGTGCCTTTACCCAGGGAAATTCCCAAAGACTCTCCTTCTGACTTCACTACCCATGAAACTGCAGAGAAAATACAGCATGTCCAACCATATATAGCCGTTTGAGTGAACCTAGGAAGACAAGCATCCCTTTTAAATTGTCCAAGACTCCTTGGAATCATTTTGAATTTTCCCTCTGCCCTCATTGGAACTCTTTGGATTCAAAGACGAATCCATTAGGATACATCACCTTGGACAAAGAAGAAGCCATCATCCAAGTCTCTATCTGACCACAAACAGCCACCTCACTCTAGATGCCAGCCGTTCCACCAGAGTCTAGGCCCAGTGGAGTAAACACTGTTTGGTGAAGGAATACTTTCTATGTTCAAAAGGCACACCAAGTCAATCTCACCTTCTCTTTCGAATCCAAGGGATTTCCTAGGAAAGAGATGTTCCAAATACCTTTGTAAGCCAGAAATAAACAGAAAATGAGATCCCTGCCAGGTGCTCCCTGCAGAGAAACTCAGGAGCTCTGGCACCCACACGAGATTGCTTACAGCTGGTTCAGGGTGCCATTTGTGAGCTCCACTGGAGACAAGAGAAAAGCCCAGGAAATTTGGGGTGAAAGGGAATTTTTACCTGCCATCCTGGCATGGATGTGACATTGTCACCCACAGGCCTGCTGTTTTCTCTGAACACTGACGTCCTGGGACAAGCTGCATGACTGACTCAGACGCTGACTTCCAAACTTCAGGTCTCATGGAGCCAGAGTGAAGAAGGGTTGTCAGGTGCAGATAAGCAGGCGTCTCCCACCTAAAGCCTGCACATCTGCTCTGATTCCTGGGAGAAGGAGAGACACAGGCTTGTTTCTTAACTGGTCATTCACTTCCCTCTCAAGCTGGTCAATGCCCTTGTCCTTTTTGGAGAAACAAACATACTTTTCCAAACAAACACTCAGCTCCTCGGTTCCAAATGCACCATGAGTCGGGTTTGGTTCCCCTGGCTCCAGAGCCCAACTGGGAGGACCCTCCTGAACCATCCTGACAGCACATTACCAGCAAACCTGGGGAAAGAGGGCACAATGCTGAGTGGGGGACAGGCTCCATCAATTCTTACCACCACCCTTGAGCCTGGAGAAACAGAGACTATACAGCTCACCACTCCGTCCTGTAAAAATAAGCTGTAGTGCCTCACGTTTCAGGGTCTCTCACCGGGCACCTCCGCCCTGCCTTCAGAGCCAGCAAGCTGCACTGACTCCTCTTCAGGTGTGTTTCCCATGGCAGCTCGCCGCTGCCTCCAGTGGTGGCAAGCAGCATCGCCATGCCTTCCAGGGTATCTCACACCACGGCTCACCACTCCCTCCAGTGGAGTGAACTGGCACTGCCGGGCCTTCCATAGACTCATTTTTTTTTTATTTGTTTATTTACAGCATAACAGTGTTCATTGTTTTGGCATCACACCCAGTGCTCCATGCAGTACGTGCCCTCCCTATTAACCACCACCTGATTCCTCAAACTCCCACCCCACCCTGCCCCTCCAAAACCCTCTGGTTGTTTTTCAGAGTCCATAGTCTCTCATGGTTCATCTCCCCTTCCAGTTTCTCTCAACTCCCTCTCCTCTCCATCTCCCTATGTCCTCCGTGTTATTTGCTATGCTCCACAAATAAGTGAGACCATATGATACATGACTCTCTCTCTGCTTGACTTATTTCGCTCAGCATAATTTCTTCCAGTCCCGTCCATGTTGCTACAAAAGTTGGGTATTCATCCTTTCTGATGGAGGCATAATACTCCATTGCGTATATGTACCACATCTTCCTTATCCATTCATCCGTTGAAGGGCATCTTGGTTCTTTCCACAGTTTGGTGAGCATAGCCATTGCTACAATAAGCATTGGGGTACAGATGGCCCTTCTTTTCACTACATCTGTATCTTTGGGGTAAATACCCAGCAGTGCAATTGCAGGGTCATAGGGAAGCTCTATTCTTAATTTCTGGAGGAATCTCCACACTGTTCTCCAAAGTGGCTGCACCAACTTGCATTCCCACCAACAGTGTAAGAGGGTTCCCCTTTCTCCACATCCTCTCCAACACACGTTGTTTCCTGTCTTGCTCATTTTGGCCATTCTAACTGGTGTCAGGTGGTATCTCAATGTGGTTTTCATTTGAATCTCCCTGATGGCTAGTGATGATGAACATTTTTTCATGTGTCTGATAGCCATTTGTATGTCTTCGTTGGAGAAGTGTCTGTTCATATCTTCTGCCCATTTTTGGATATGATTCTCTGTTTTGTGTGTGTTGAGTTTGAGAAGTTCTTTCTAGATCCTGGATATCAACCTTTTGTCTGTACTGTCATTTGCAAATATCTTCTCCCATTCCGTGGGTTGCCTTTTTGTTTGGTGGACTGTTTCCTTTGCTGTGCAGAAGCTTTTGATCTTGATGAAGTGCCAAAAGTTTATTTTCGCTTTTGTTTCCTTGGCCTTTGGAGACATATCTTGAAAGAAGTTGCTGTGGCTGATATCGAAGAGGTTACTGCCTATGTTCTCCTCTAGGATTCTGATGGATTCCTGTCTCATGATGAGGTCTTTTATCCATTTCGAGTGTAAGAGAATGGTTGAGTTTCATTATTCTACATATAGCTGTCCAGTTTTCCCAGCACCATTGATTGAAGAGACTGTCTTTTTTTCCATTGAATATTTTTTCCTGTTTTGTCGAACATTATTTCACCGTGGAGTTGAGGGTCCATATCTGGGCTCTCCACTCTGTTCCACTGGTCTATGTGTCTGTTTTTATGCCAGGGCCACGCTGTCTTGGTGATCGCAGCTTTGTAGTAAAGCTTAAAATCGGGTAACGTGATGCCGCCAGTTTTGTTTTTGTTTTTCAACATTGCCTTAGCAATTCGGGGTCTCTTCTGATTCCATACAAATTTTAGGATTATTTGCTCCAGCTCTTTGAAAACTACCGGTGGAATTTTGATCGGAATGGCATTAAAAGCATAGATTGCTCTAGGCAGTATAAACATTTTAACAATGTTTATTCTTCCAATCCAAGAGCATGGAATTGTCTTCCATCTTTTTGGGTCTTCTTCAATTTCTTTCATGAGTGTTCTGTAGTTCCTCGAGTACAGATCCTTTACCTCTTTGGTTAGGTTTATTCCCAGGTATCTTATGGTTCTTGGTGCTCTAGTAAATGGAATCGATTCTCTAATTTCCCTTTCTGTATTTTCACTGTTAGTGTATAAGAAAGCCACTGATTTCTGTACATTGACTTTGTATCCTGCCACGTTACTGAATTGCTGTATGAGTCTAGTAGTTTGGGGGTGGAGTCTTTGGGGTTTTCCATATACAAAATCATGTCATCTGCGAAGAGAGAGAGTTTGACTTCTTCCTTGCCAATTTGGATACCTTTTATTTCTCTTTGTTGTCTGATTGCCGTTGCTAGGACTTCTAATACTATGTTGAACAAGAGTGGTGAGAGTGGGCATCCAAGCCCATTAGAATAACGTCAGACCTTTTCACAGAGACCTGGCAAGCCAGGAAGGGCTGGCAAAATATATTCAGAGTACTAAATGAGAAGAACATGCAACCAAGAATACTCTATCCGGCAAGACTGACATTTAAAATGGATGGAGAGATAAAGAGTTTCCAAGACCAGCAAGGCTTAAAAGACTATGCAACCAGCAAGCCGACACTGCAGGAAATATTAAGGGGGGGGGTCCTATAAAAGAGAAAAAATCCCAAGAATATCATTGAACAGAAATATAGAAACAATCTACCGACAGAAAGACTTCAAAGGCAACATGACATGAATCAAAACCTATCTCTCAATAACCACTGTCAATGTGAATGGCCTAAATGCGCCCATAAAACGACACAGGGTTGCAGATTGGATAAAACGACAGGACCCATCCATATGTTGTCTACAAGAGACCCATTTTGAACCTAAGGATACACCCAGACTGAACGTGAACGGATGGAGAAGCATCTTTCATGCCAATGGGCCTCAAAAGAAGGCCGGGGTAGCGATTCTCATATCAGATAAATTAGATTTTAAACTAAAGACTGTAGTCAGAGATACAGAAGGACACTCCATAATTCTTAAAGGGACTATCCGCCAAGATGATCTAACCATTGTGAATATCTATGCCCCCAATATGGGAGCACCCAATTCCATAAGAAAACTATTAATCAAGATAAAGAGTCATATTGATATGAATACAATAATAGTAGGAGATCTTCATACGCCTCTCTCAGAAATAGACAGATCATCGAAGCAGAAAATTAAAAAAGAAATAAGAGCATTGAATGAAACATTGGACCAGATGGACCTCATAGACATATACAGAACATTCCACCCTAAAACAACAGAATACTCATTCTTCTCAAGTGCACATGGAACCTTCTCCAGAATAGACCACATACTGCGTCACAAGGATTGAGGATGCCTGATACTCATGCTGGGAATCTGCCTGCCACGCAGGGCACCGCTGTGCTGTTTGGAGCTGCGCTGAACCCTCAGAGCTGGAGAAACTTCCATGCACCCCTGAAGTCACCCCCAGGTTATGCGAACGTCTGGACACACACCTAGAGGCTAAGGCCCCGTCTGACACCCGAGCTCAACTCAGCGCACCAGGGCACCTGCCTCTGCACTGGCATATCAGGTCTACCATGGCCCTAGGCCTTAACCCTATCCCTAATTTTGGTTTTCAGGTATCATCCCCAAGAGTCCTGACCCCAAGACCCCAAGATTAAAGAATCCTGAGTGACACCTCAGGACTCTGTCCACCATGCAGGAGGAAACCATGCTGTTTGGAGCTGTGTCGAATCCTCAGAGCGGGAGAAACCTGCACGGTTCACCCGAGGCTATCCCCCACCCTCTGCGCACTATTGGGCCACAAATGTGGAGGCTGGCACTCAGCCTGCCTACCACCCAGGAGGAAACCGTGCCATTTGAAACTGAGTAGAACACTCAGAGTGGGAGAAACTGCATGCCTCCCTGAGCACAACCCCCTCCTTCAGCGGTCCCCTGACCACAAACCTGGACCCTCTCATGCCACCGGACCTCTGCCCTCAATTCATCCCCCTGGGATCCCTTCTCAGTGCCAGCAAATTGGGCCTGCCATGCCCCTGACCCTAACCTTAAGCCTAGGTTGCATTTTCAGTCTTCATCCCCAGAGGCTGGTCCCCCAATTCCTCCATATTTGGACCCCTGAGCCACAACCCAGTGCTCTGTCTGCCACCCGGGAGGAAACCGTTCTGTTTGGAGCTGCACAGAACCATCGGAATGGGAGAAATCTTCATGCTCCCTGAAGCCACCTCCACCTTCGGCCACCCCCCAGGCACAAACCCAGATCGTAATGCACCACCTGACCATGGCCCTCAACTCAGTACCCCAGACATCTAGCCTCGGCACCAGCAGATCAGGCCAGCCATGCCCCTGTGCTCTTTTCCAAGCCCTAGGTTGTGTTTTCAGTCTTCTGTCCTCTGATGATTGACACCAAAGCTCCGCTGATGGGTTACACCTGAACTATACCAGAATATTTCTTGGCCCCCTGAGGCTATCCCACTTTCAGCACCCCCCGTTCACACCTGGATCTTAACACTCACACTGACCCACGTCCTCAACTCTGCTCCCCAGGTCACTCCTCTCAGGGTGGCCTATTGAGACTGACATGACCCTCAGCCCTAACCAAAACTTAGGTACATTTTCTGTCTTGTGTCCCAAGAATACAGGTACCAAAGCCCCACATATGTGGGACCCCTGAGAAATGCCAGAGGACTCTGTCTTCAACCCAGAAGGAAACAGTAGAATTGGAACTCTGCCAAGGACTGAGAGCAGGAGAAATCTGCCTTTCCCCCCATGGCCACCAACCCGGAGCCTGACTCAGACTGACCCATGTTCTCTACTCAGTCCCCGTGAGAGCTCTGCACAGCACCAGCAAATCAGGCCTGTCATGTTGCTGGGACCTAGCCCCAACCCTAGGTTGGGGTTTCATGCTCTGTCCCCAGAGGACTGGCACCCAAGTCCCACGGATGGGGACCCCTGAGCAAGATTTGAGATCTCTGCCTGCCACCCAGAAGGAAACCATACCATTTGGGACTCTGCAAAGGATTCTGAGCAGGAGAAATCTGCCACGCACCACTGAGTTCACCCAGAGTCAGCAGCTGGACACAAACCTGAACCTGACACTTACTCTATCCATCCCTCTGTACTCAGCCCTCTGGATAGCTTGCCACACCACCATCAGATTGGGCCTGCCATGCTCCTAACCCCTAACTGAAGCTTAGTTTGTGTTCTGAGCATTCAATTCCTAGGGGTCTGGCTCCCTACCCCACGGACTGGGGTCACCTTAGCCATACCACAGGACTCATCCTAACAGACAGGAGGAAAGCGTGCCATGTAGACCTCTAGAAAGTATTCAAAGCAGGATTAAAATGCCTGCCCATCTGAGCCTATACCAGCAAACCCCCAATTTCAGTGGCCTCTAGGTCACAAACCCTGTGCCTGACCAGAACCAGAACACTCATCCTTAATTCCAGCCTCTAGGAACCACACACACTGTCAGCTGTTTGGGCCTGCAATGTCCTTCGGCCCTAACTCTATCCCTAGCTTGGGTTCTCATGTCTCCGTCCCCTAAGGGTGGGCTCCAAAGCCCTAGGATTTGGGGATGCCTGAGCAATACCACAGGACTCAGCCTCACACCCAGATGGAAATCTTTCCATAATGGACTCCAGTAAGTATATAGGTCAGTATAAATATGAAGGCCCATCTGGTTCCATCGTCGTGGCTCGTTTTCCGGGTGGCCGCGACATGCCCCGAGCGAGAAAGGGCCCTGCTCCACGCGGAACTGGGCGCTGACCAGGGCTGCCCAACGCCGGCCAATTCTCACGAGCGTTCTGCCCAAATCGATCCCGATTTGGGCAGAACGCTCGTGAGAATTGGCCGGGAAACGCCCGGCGAACACACTTCGGGCACCACAGGGCCGCAGGGCGGCCCCCCCCGGGGCCCTGTCCAGGATCGCGTGTCGTCGCATTCCGGCACCGCCAGGAGGAGCTCCGGGAGGCGTGCCGCGGGGAGGCCGACGCCTCCCGCTCTTCAACCTCCGGGGGTCCCCTCCCTGGCGCCGGCAGCTGGGGCCGGGCCAGCCCCGAAAGCCGGGCCCGGGCCCGGGCCTGCTTGCTCAGCCTTCCGTTGCCAGGGGCCTGAGCCTGGGGGCCTCCCCATGGGGAACACTGAGTCCCGCGCACGAGTCCCCCGACCGTCCCGGCGACAACGGCACCTTTCGCGGCTTCGTCCTAGCCGCGGAGTGAGAGACCAGTCCGTTTCCCCACAGAGGCCAGCCCCCTCCAGGGGCGCCCCGGCCGCCCGCCCCGGCGGAGGCGGACGCCCGGCCACGGCGCCTCCATCCACTCTGCTCGGGCAAAACTCCCCGGCGCCGCGGCTGCCGGCCGCGCCCCATCGTCGCGGCTCGTTTTCCGGGTGGCCGCGACATGCCCCGAGCGAGAAAGGGCCCTGCTCCACGCGGAACTGGGCGCTGACCAGGGCTGCCCAACGCCGGCCAATTCTCACGAGCGTTCTGCCCAAATCGATCCCGATTTGGCAGAACGCTCGTGAGAATTGGCCGGTAAACGCCCGGCGAACACACTTCGGGAACCACAGGGACGCAGGGCGGCCCCCCCCGGGGCCCTGTCCGGGATCGCGTGTCGTCGCGTTCCGGCACCGCCAGGAGGAGCTCCTGGAGGCGTGCCGCGGGACGGCCGACGCCTCCCGTTCCTCAGCCTCCGGGGGTCTCCTCCCTGGCGCCGGCAGCTGGGGCCGGGCCAGCCCCGAAAGCCGGGCCCGGGCCCGGGCCTGCTTGCTCAGCCTTCCGTTGCCAGGGGCCTGAGCCTGGGGGCCTCCCCATGGGGAACACTGAGTCCCGCGCCACGCGTCCCCCGACCGTCCCGGCGACAACGGCACATTTCGCGGCTTCGTCCTAGCCGCGGAGTGAGAGACCAGTCCGTTTCCCCACAGAGGCCAGCCCCCTCCAGGGGCGCCCCGGCCGCCCGCCACGGCGGAGGCGGACGCCTGCCACGGCGCCTCCATCCACTCTGCTCGGGGAAAACTCCCCGGCGCCGCGGCTTCCGGCCGCGCCCCATCGTCGCGGCTCGTTTTCCGGGTGGCCGCGACATGCCCCGAGCGAGAAAGGGCCCTGCTCCACGCGGAACTGGGCGCTGACCAGGGCTGCCCCACGCCGGCCAATTCTCACGAGCGTTCTGTCCAAATCGATCCCGATTTGGGCAGAACGCTCGTGAGAATTGGCCGGAAAACGCCCGGCGAACACACTTCGGGCACCACAGGGCCGCAGGGCCGCCCCCCCGGGGCCCTGTCCGGGATCGCGTGTCGCCGCGTTCCAGCACCGCCAGGAGGAACTCTGGGAGGCAGGCCCCGGGGAGGCCGACGCCTCCCGCTCCTCAGCCTCCGGGGGTCCCCTCCCTGGCTCCGGCAGCTGGGGCCGGGCCAGCCCCGAAAGCCGGGTCCGGGCCCGGGCCTGCTTGCTCAGCCTTCCGTTGCCAGGGGCCTGAGCCTGGGGGCCTCCCCATGGGGAACCCTGAGTCCCGCGCCACGAGTCCCCCGACCGACCCGGCGATAACGGCACCTTTCGCGGCTTCGTCCTAGCCGCGGAGTGAGAGAACAGTCCGTTTCCCCACAGAGGCCAGCCCACTCGAGGGGCGCCCCGGCCGCCCGCCACGGCGGAGGCGGACGCCCGGCCACGGCGCCTCCATCCACTCTGCTCGGGGAAAACTCACTGGCGCCGCGGCTGCCGCCCGCGCCCCATTGTCGCGGCTCGTTTTCCGGGTGGCCGCGACATGCCCCGAGCGAGAAAGGGCCCTGCTCCACGCGGAACTGGGCGCTGACCAGGGCTGCCCAACGCTGGCCAATTCTCACGAGCGTTCTGCCCAAATCGATCCCGATTTGGGCAGAACGCTCGTGAGAATTGGCCGGAAAACGCCCGGCGAACACACTTCGAGCACCACAGGGCCGCAGGGCGGCCCCCCCCGGGGCCCTGTCCGGGATCGCGTGTCGTCGCGTTCCGGCACCGCCAGGAGGAGCTCCGGGAGGCGTGCCGCGGGGAGACCGATGCCTCCCGCTCCTCAGCCTCCGGGGGTCCCCTCCCTGGCGCCGGCAGCTGGGGCCGGGCCAGCCCCGAAAGCCGGGCCCGGGCCCGGGCCTGCTTGCTCAGCCTTCCGTTGCCAGGGGCCTGAGCCAGGGGGCCTCCCCATGGGGAACCCTGAGTCCCGCGCCACGAGTCCCCCGACGGTCCCGGCGACAACGGCACCTTTCGCGGCTTCGTCCTAGCCGCGGATTGAGAGACCAGTCCATTTCCCCACAGAGGCCAGCCCCCTCCAGGGGCGCCCCGGCCGCCCGCCACGGCGGAGGCGGACGCCCGGCCACGGCGCCTCCATCCACTCTGCTCGGGGAAAACTCCCCGGCGCCGCGGCTGCCGGCCGCGCCCCATCGTCGCGGCTCGTTTTCCGGGTGGCCGCGACATGCCCCGATCGAGAAAGGGCCCTGCTCCACGCGGAACTGGGCGCTGACCAGGGCTGCCCAACGCCGGCCAATTCTCACGAGCGTTCTGCCCAAATCGATCCCGATTTGGGCAGAACGCTCGTGAGAATTGGCCGGAAAACGCCCGGCGAACACACTTCGGGCACCACAGGGCCGCAGGGCGGCCCCCCCCGGGGCCCTGTCCGGGATCGCGTGTCGTCGCGTTCCGGCACCGCCAGGAGGAGCTCCGGGAGGCTTGCCGCGGGGAGCCCGACGCCTCCCGCTCCTCAGCCTCCGGGGGTCCCCTCCCTGGCGCCGGCAGCTGGGGCCGGGCCAGCCCCGAAAGCCGGGCCCGGGCCCGGGCCTGCTTGCTCAGCCTTCCGTTGCCAGGGGCCTGAGCCTGGGGGCCTCCCCATGGGGAACCCTGAGTCCAGCGCCACGAGTCCCCCGACCGTCTCGGCGACAACGGCACCTTTCGCGGCTTCGTCCTAGCCGCGGACTGATAGACCAGTCCGTTTCCCCACAGAGGCCAGCCCCCTCCAGGGGCGCCCCGGCCGCCCGCAACGGCGGAGGCGGACGCCCGGCCACGGCGCCTCCATCCACTCTGCTCGGGGAAAACTCCCCGGCGCCGCGGCTGCCGGCCGCGCCCCATCGTCGCGGCTCGTTTTCCGGGTGGCCGCGACATGCCCCGAGCGAGAAAGGGCCCTGCTCCACGCGGAACTGGGCGCTGAGCAGGGCTGCCCAACGCCGGCCAATTCTCACGAGCGTTCTGCCCAAATCGATCCCGATTTGGGCAGAACGCTCGTGAGAATTGGCCGGAAAACGCCCGGCGAACACACTTCGGGCACCACAGGGCCGCAGGGCGGCCCCCCCCGGGGCCCTGTCCGGGATCGCGTGTCGTCGCGTTCCGGCACCGCCAGGAGGAGCTCGGGGAGGCTTGCCGCGGGGAGGCCGACGCCTCCCGCTCCTCAGCCTCCGGGGGTCCCCTTCCTGGCGCCGGCAGCTGGGGCCGGGCCAGCCCCGAAAGCCGGGCCCGGGCCCGGGCCTGCTTGCTCAGCCTTCCGTTGCCAGGGGCCTGAGCCTGGGGGCCTCCCCATGGGGAACCCTGAGTCCAGCGCCACGAGTCCCCCAACCGTCTCGGCGACAACGGCACCTTTCGCGGCTTCGTCCAAGCCGCGGACTGAGAGACCAGTCCGTTTCCCCACAGAGGCCAGCCCCCTCCAGGGGCGCCCCGGCCGCCCGCCACGGCGGAGGCGGACGCCCGGCCACGGCGCCTCCATCCACTCTGCTCGGGGAAAACTCCCTGGCGCCGCGGCTGCCGGCCGCGCCCCATCGTCGCGGCTCGTTTTCCGGGTGGCCGCGACATGCCCCGAGCGAGAAAGGGCCCTGCTCCACGCGGAACTGGGCGCTGACCAGGGCTGCCCAACGCCGGCCAATTCTCACGAGCGTTCTGCCCAAATCGATCCCGATTTGGGCAGAAAGCTCGTGAGAATTGGCCGGTAAAGGCCCGGCGAACACACTTCGGGCACCACAGGGCCGCCGGGGGGCCCCCCCCGGGGCCCTGTCCGGGATCGCGTGTCGTCGCGTTCCGGCACCGCCAGGAGGAGCTCCGGGAGGCGTGCCGCGGGGCGGCCGACGCCTCCCGCTCCTCAGCCTCCGGGGGTCCCCTCCCTGGCGCCGGCAGCTGGGGCCGGGCCAGCCCCGAAAGCCGGGCCCGGGCCCGGGCCTGCTTGCTCAGCCTTCCGTTGCCAGGGGCCTGAGCCTGGGGGCCTCCCCATGGGGAACCCTGAGTCCCGCGCCACGAGTCCCCCGACCGTCCCGGCGACAACGGCACCTTTCGGGGCTTCGTCCTAGCCGCGGAGTGAGAGACCAGTCCGTTTCCCCACAGAGGCCAGCCCCCTCCAGGGGCACCCCGGCCGCCCGCCACGGCGGGGGCGGACGCCCGGCCACGGCGCCTCCATCCACTCTGCTCGGGGAAAACTCCCCGGCGCCGCGGCTGCCGGCCGCGCCCCATCGTCGCGGCTCGTTTTCCGGGTGGCCGCGACATGCCCCGAGCGAGAAAGGGCCCTGCTCCACGCGGAACTGGGCGCTGAGCAGGGCTGCCCAACGCCGGCCAATTCTCACGAGCCTTCTGCCCAAATCGATCCCGATTTGGGCAGAACGCTCGTGAGAATTGGCCGGAAAACGCCCGGCGAACACACTTCGGGCACCACAGGGCCGCAGGGCGGCCCCCCCCGGGGCCCTGTCCGGGATCGCGTGTCGTCGCGTTCCGGCACCGCCAGGAAGAGCTCCGGGAGGCTTGCCGCGGGGAGGCCGACGCCTCCCGCTCCTCAGCCTCCGGGGGTTCCCTTCCTGGTGCCGGCAGCTGGGGCCGGGCCAGCCCCGAAAGCCGGGCCCGGGCACGGTCCTGCTTGCTCAGCCTTCCGTTGCCAGGGGCCTGAGCCTGGGGGCCTCCCCATGGGGAACCCTGAGTCCAGCGCCACGAGTCCCCCGACCGTCTCGGCGACAACGGCACCTTTCGCGGCTTCGTCCAAGCCGCGGACTGAGAGACCAGTCCATTTCCCCACAGAGGCCAGCCCCCTCCAGGGGCGCCCCGGCCGCCCGCCACGGCGGAGGCGGACGCCCGGCCACGGCGCCTCCATCCACTCTGCTCGGGGAAAACTCCCTGGCGCCGCGGCTGCCGGCCGCGCCCCATCGTCGCGGCTCGTTTTCCGGGTGGCAGCGACATGCCCTGAGCGAGAAAGGGCCCTGCTCCACGCGGAACTGGGCGCTGACCAGGGCTGCCCAACGCCGGCCAATTCTCACGAGCGTTCTGCCCAAATCGATCCCGATTTGGGCAGAACGCTCGTGAGAATTGGCCTAAAAACGCCCGGCGAACACACTTCGGGCACCACAGGGCCGCAGGGCGGCCCCCCCCGGGGCCCTGTCCGGGATCGCGTGTCGTCGCGTTCCGGCACCGCCAGGAGGAGCTCCGGGAGACGTGCCGCGGGGAGGCCGACGCCTCCCGCTCCTCAGCCTCCGGGGGTCCCCTCCCTGGCGCCGGCAGCTGGGGCCGGGCCAGCCCCGAAAGCCGGGCCCGGGCCCGGGCCTGCTTGCTCAGCCTTCCGTTGCCAGGGGCCTGAGCCTGGGGGCCTCCCCATGGGGAACACTGAGTCCCGCGCCACGAGTCCCCCGACCGTCCCGGCGACAACGGCACCTTTCGCGGCTTCGTCCTAGCCGCGGAGTGAGAGACCAGTCCGTTTCCCCACAGAGGCCAGCCCCCTCCAGGGGCACCCCGGCCGCCCGCCACGGCGGAGGCGGACGCCCGGCCACGGCGCCTCCATCCACTCTGTTCGGGGAAAACTCCCCGGCGCTGCGGCTGCCGGCCGCTCCCCATCGTCGCGACTCGTTTTCCGCGTGGCCGCGACATGCCCCGATCGAGAAAGGGCCCTGCTCCACGCGGAACTGGGCGCTGACCAGGGCTGCCCAACGCCGGCCAATTCTCACGAGCGTTCTGCCCAAATCGATCCCGATTTGGGCAGAACGCTCGTGAGAATTGGCCGGAAAACGCCCGGCGAACACTCTTCGGGCACCACAGGGCCGCAGGGCGGCCCCCCCCCCGGGGCCCTGTCCGGGATCGCGTGTCGTCGCGTTCCGGCACCGCCAGGAGGAGCTCCGGGAGGCTTGCTGCGGGGAGGCCGACGCCTCCCGCTCCTCAGCCTCCGGGGGTCCCCTCCCTGGCGCCGGCAGCTGGGGCCGGGCCAGCCCCGAAAGCCGGGCCCGGGACCGGGCCTGCTTGCTCAGCCTTCCGTTGCCAGGGGCCTGAGCCTGGGGGCCTCCCCATGGGGAACCCTGAGTCCCGCGCCACGAGTCCCCCGACCGTCCCGGCGACAACGGCACCTTTCGCGGCTTCGTCCTAGCCGCGGAGTGAGAGACCAGTCCGTTTCCCCACAGAGGCCAGCCCCCTCCAGGGGCGCCCCGGCCGCCCGCCACGGCGGAGGCGGACGCCCGGCCACGGCGCCTCCATCCACTCTGCTCGGGGAATACTCCCCGGCGCCGCGGCTGCCGGCCGCGCCCCATCGTCGCGGCTCGTTTTCCGGGTGGTCGCGACATGCCCCGAGCGAGAAAGGGCCCTTCTCCACGCGGAACTGGGCGCTGAGCAGGGCTGCCCAACGCCGGCCAATTCTCACGAGCGTTCTGCCCAAATCGATCCCGATTTGGGCAGAACGCTCGTGAGAATTGGCCGGAAAACGCCAGGCGAACACGCTTCGGGCACCACAGGGACGCCGGGCCGCACCCCCGGGGCCCTGTCCGGGATCGCGTGTCGTCGCGTTCCGGCACCGCCAGGAGGAGCTCCGGGAGGCTTGCCGCGGGGAGCTCGACGCCTCCCGCTCCTCAGCCTCCGGGGGTCCCCTCCCTGGCGCCGGCAGCTGGGGCCGGGCCAGCCCCGAAAGCCGGGCCCGGGCCCGGGCCTGCTTGCTCAGCCTTCCGTTGCCAGGGGCCTGAGCCTGGGGGCCTCCCCATGGGGAACCCTGAGTCCCGCGCCACGAGTCCCCCGACCGTCCCGGCGACAACGGCAGCTTTCGCGGCTTCGTCCTAGCCGCGGTGTGAGAGACCAGTCCGTTTCCCCACAGAGGCCAGCCCCCTCCAGGGGCGCCCAGGCCGCCCGCCACGGCGGAGGCGGACGCCCGGCCACGGCGCCTCCATCCACTCTGCTCGGGGAAAACTCCCCGGCGCCGCGGCTGCCGGCCGCGCCCCATCGTCGCGGCTCGTTTTCCGGGTGGCCGCGACATGCCCCGAGCGAGAAAGGGCCCTGCTCCACGCGGAACTGGGCGCTGACCAGGGCTGCCCAACGCCGGCCAATTCTCACGATCGTTCTGCCCAAATCGATCCCGATTTGGGCAGAACGCTCGTGAGAATTGGCCGGAAAACGCCCGGCGAACACACTTCGGGCACCACAGGGCCGCAGGGCGGCCCCCCCCGGGGCCCTGTCCGGGATCGCGTGTCGTCGCGTTCCGGCACCGCCAGGAGGAGCTCCGGGAGGCTTGCCGCGGGGAGGCCGACGCCTCCCGCTCCTCAGCCTCCGGGGGTCCCCTCCCTGGCGCCGGCAGCTGGGGCCGGGCCAGCCCCGAAAGCCGGGCCCGGGCCCGGGCCTGCTTGCTCAGCCTTCCGTTGCCAGGGGCCTGAGCCTGGGGGCCTCCCCAGGGGGAACCCTGAGTCCCGCGCCACGAGTCCCCCGACCGTCTCGGCGACAACGGCAACTTTCGCGGCTTCGTCCTAGCCGCGGACTGAGAGACCAGTCCGTTTCCCCACAGAGGCCAGCCCCCTCCAGGGGCGCCCCGGCCGCCCGCCACGGCGGAGGCGGACGCCCGGCCACGGCGCCTCCATCCACTCTGCTCGGGGAAAACTCCCCGGCGCCGCGGCTGCCGGCCGCGCCCCATCGTCGCGGCTCGTTTTCCGGGTGGCCGCGACATGCCCCGAGCGAGAAAGGGCCCTGCTCCACGCGGAACTGGGCGCTGAGCAGGGCTGCCCAACGCCGGCCAATTCTCACGAGCGTTCTGCCCAAATCGATCCCGATTTGGGCAGAACGCTCGTGAGAATTGGCCGGAAAACGCCCGGCGAACACACTTCGGGCACCACAGGGCCGCAGGTCGGCCCCCCCCGGGGCCCTGTCTGGGATCGCGTGTCGTCGCGTTCCGGCACCGCCAGGAGGAGCTCCGGGAGGCTTGCCGCGGGGAGGCCGACGCCTCCCGCTCCTCAGCCTCCGGGGGTCCCCTCCCTGGCGCCGGCAGCTGGGGCCGGGCCAGCCCCGAAAGCCGGGCCCGGGCCCGGGCCTGCTTGCTCAGCCTTCCGTTGCCAGGGGCCTGAGCCTGGGGGCCTCCCCATGGGGAACCCTGAGTCCCGCGCCACGAGTCCCCCGACCGTCCCGGCGACAACGGCACCTTTCGCGGCTTCGTCCTAGCCGCGGTGTGGGAGACCAGTCCGTTTCCCCACAGAGGCCAGCGCCCTCCAGGGGCGCCCCGGCCGCCCGCCACGGCGGAGGCGGACACCCGGCCACGGCGCCTCCATCCACTCTGCTCGTTGAAAACTCACCGGCACCGCGGCTGCCGCCCGCGCCCCATTGTCGCGGCTCGTTTTCCGGGTGGCCGCGACATGCCCCGAGCGAGAAAGGGCCCTGCTCCACGCGGAACTGGGCGCTGACCAGGGCTGCCCAACGCTGGCCAATTCTCACGAGCGTTCTGCCCAAATCGATCCCGATTTGGGCAGAACGCTCGTGAGAATTGGCCGGAAAACGCCCGGCGAACACACTTCGGGCACCACAGGCCCGCAGGGCGGCCCCCCCCGGGGCCCTGTCCGGGATCGCGTGTCGTCGCGTTCCGGCACCGCCAGGAGGAGCTCCGGGAGGCGTGCCGCGGGGAGACCGACGCCTCCCGCTCCTCAGCCTCCGGGGGTCCCCTCCCTGGCGCCGGCAGCTGGGGCCGGGCCAGCCCCGAAAGCCGGGCCCGGGCCCGGGCCTGCTTGCTCAGCCTTCCGTTGCCAGGGGCCTGAGCCTGGGGGCCTCCCCATGGGTAACCCTGAGTCCCGCGCCACGAGTCCCCCGACGGTCCCGGCGACAACGGCACCTTTCGCGGCTTCGTCCTAGCCGCGGACTGAGAGACCAGTCCGTTTCCCCACAGAGGCCAGCCCCCTCCAGGGGCGCCCCGGCCGCCCGCCACGGCGGAGGCGGACGCCCGGCCACGGCGCCTCCATCCACTCTGCTCGGGGAAAACTCCCCGGCGCCGCGGCTGCCGGCCGCGCCCCATCGTCGCGGCTCGTTTTCCGGGTGGCCGCGACATGCCCCGAGCGAGAAAGGGCCCTGCTCCACGCGGAACTGGGCGCTGACCAGGGCTGCCCAACGCCGGCCAATTCTCACGAGCGTTCTGCCCAAATCGATCCCGATTTGGGCAGAACGCTCGTGAGAATTGGCCGGAAAACGCCCGGCGAACACGCTTCGGGCACCACAGGGCCGCCGGGCCGCCCCCCCGGGGCCCTGTCCGGGATCGCGTGTCGTCGCGTTCCGGCACCGCCAGGAGGAGCTCCGGGAGGCGTGCCGCGGGGATGCCGAAGCCTCCCGCTCCTCAGCCTCCGGGGGTCCCCTCCCTGGCACCGGCAGCTGGTGCCGGGCGAGCCCCGAAAGCCGGGCCCGGGCCCGGGCCTGCTTGCTCAGCCTTCTGTTGCCAGGGGCCTGAGCCTGGGGGCCTCCCCATGGGGAACCCTGAGTCCCGCGCCACGAGTCCCCCGACCGTCCCGGCGACAACGGCACCTTTCGCGGCTTCGTCCTAGCCGCGGAGTGAGAGACCAGTCCGTTTCCCCACAGAGGCCAGCCCCCTCCAGGGGCGCCCCGGCCGCCCGCCACGGCGGAGGCGGACGCCCGGCCACGGCGCCTCCATCCACTCTGCTCGGGGAAAACTCCCCGGCGCCGCGGCTGCCGGCCGCGCCCCATCGTCGCGGCTCGTTTTCCGGGTGGCCGCGACATGCCCCGAGCGAGAAAGGGCCCTGCTCCACGCGGAACTGGGCGCTGACCAGGGCTGCCCAACGCCGGCCAATTCTCACGAGCGTTCTGCACAAATCGATCCCGATTTGGGCAGAACGCTCGTGAGAATTGGCCGGAAAACGCCTGGCGAACACGCTTCGGGCACCACAGGGCCGCCGGCCGCCCCCCCGGGGCCCTGTCCGGGATCGCGTGTCGTCGCGTTCCGGCACCGCCAGGAGGAGCTCCGGAAGGCGTGCCGCGGGGAGGCCGACGCCTCCCGCTCCTCAGCCTCCGGGGGTCCCCTCCCTGGCGCCGGCAGCTGGGGCCGGGCCAGCCCCGAAAGCCGGGCCCGGGCCCGGGCCTGCTTGCTCAGCCTTCCGTTGCCAGGGGCCTGAGCATGGGGGCCTCCCCATGGGGAAACCTGAGTCCCGCGCCACGAGTCCCCCGACCGTCCCGGCGACAACAGCACCTTTCGCGGCTTCGTCCTAGCCGCGGAGTGAGAGACCAGTCCGTTTCCCCACAGAGGCCAGCCCCCTCCAGGGGCGCCCCGGCCGCCCGCCACGGCGGAGGCGGACGCCCGGCCACGGCGCCTCCATCCACTCTGCTCGGGGAAAACTCCCCGGCGCCGCGGCTGCCGGCCGCGCCCCATCGTCGCGGCTTGTTTTCCGGGTGGCCGCGTCATGCCCCGAGCGAGAAAGGGCCCTGCTCCACGCGGAACTGGGCGCTGACCAGGGCTGCCCAACGCTGGCCAATTCTCACGAGCGTTCTGCCCAAATCGATCCCGATTTGGGCAGAACGCTCGTGAGAATTGGCCGGAAAACGCCCGGCGAACACACTTCGGGCACCACAGGGCCGCAGGTCGGCCCCCCCCGGGGCCCTGTCCGGGACCGCGTGTCGTCGCGTTCCGGCACCGCCAGGAGGAGCTCCGGGAGGCGTGCCGCAGGGAGGCCGACGCCTCCCGCTCCTCAGCCTCCGGGGGTCCCCTCCCTGGCGCCGGCAGCTGGGGCCGGGCCAGCCCCGAAAGCCGGGCCCGGGCCCGGGCCTGTTTGCTCAGCCTTCCGTTGCCAGGGCCTGAGCCTGGGGGCCTCCCCATGGGGAACCCTGAGTCCCGCGCCACGAGTCCCCCGACCGTCCCGGCGACAACGGCACCTTTCACGGCTTCGTCCTAGCCGCGGAGTGAGAGACCAGTCCGTTTCCCCACAGAGGCCAGCCCCCTCCAGGGGCGCCCCGGCCGCCCGCCACGGCGGAGGCGGACGCCCGGCCACGGTGCCTCCATCCACTCTGCTCGGGGAAAACTCCCCAGCGCCGCGGCTGCCGGCCGCGCCCCATCGTCGCGGCTCGTTTTCCGGGTGGCCGCGACATGCCCCGAGCGAGAAAGGGCCCTGCTCCACGCGGAACTGGGCGCTGACCAGGGCTGCCCAACGCCGGCCAATTCTCACGAGCGTTCTGCCCAAATCGATCCCGATTTGGGCAGAACGCTCATGAGAATTGGCCAGAAAAGGCCCGGCGAACACACTTCGGGCACCACAGGGCGGCAGGGCGGCCCCCCCCGGGGCCCTGTCCGGGATCGCGTGTCGTCGCGTTCCGGCACCGCCAGGAGGAGCTCCGGGAGGCGTGCTGCGGGGAGGCCGACGCCTCCCGCTCCTCAGCCTCTGGGGGTCCCCTCCCTGGCGCCGGCAGCTGGGGCCGGGCCAGCCTCGAAAGCCGGGCCCGGGCCCGGGCCTGCTTGCTCAGCCTTCCGTTGCCAGGGGCCTGAGCCTGGGGGCCTGCCCATGGGGAACCCTGAGTCCCGCGCCACGAGTCCCCCGACCGTCCCGGCGACAACGGCACCTTTCGCGGCTTCGTCCTAGCCGCGGAGCGAGAGACCAGTCCGTTTCCCCACAGAGGCCAGCCCCCTCCAGGGGCGCCCCGGCCGCCCGCCACGGCAGAGGCGGACGCCCGGCCACGGCGCCTCCATCCACTCTGCTCGGGGAAAACTCCCCGGCGCCGCGGCTGCCTGCCGCGCCCCATCGTCGCGGCTCGTTTTCCGGGTGGCCGCGACATGCCCCGAGCGAGAAAGGGCCCTGCTCCACGCGGCACTGGGCGCTGACCAGGGCTGCCCAACGCCGGCCAATTCTCACGAGCGTTCTGCCCAAATCGATCCCGATTTGGGCAGAACGCTCGTGAGAATTGGCCGGAAAACGCCCCGCGAACACACTTCGGGCACCACAGGGCCGCAGGGCGGCCCCCCCCCGGGGTCCTGTCCGGGATCGCGTGTCGTCGCGTTCCGGCACCGCCAGGAGGAGCTCCGGGAGGCGTGCCGCTGGGAGGCCGACGCCTCCCGCTCCTCAGCCTCCGGGGGTTTCCTCCCTGGCGCCGGGAGCTGGGGCGGGGCCAGCCCCGAAAGCCGGGCCCGGGCCCGGGCCTGCTTGCTCAGCCTTCCGTTGCCAGGGGCCTGAGCCTGTGGGCCTCCCCATGGGGAACCCTGAGTCCCGCGCCACGAGTCCCCCGACCGTCCCGGCGACAACGGCACCTTTCGCGGCTTCGTCCTAGCCGCGGAGCGAGAGACCAGTCCGTTTCCCCACAGAGGCCAGCCCCCGCCAGGGGCGCCCCGGCAGCCCGCAACGGCAGAGGCGGACGCCCGGTCACGGCGCCTCCATCCACTCTGCTCGGGGAAAACTCCCCGGCGCCGCGGCTGCCGGCCGCGCCCCATCGTCGCGGCTCGTTTTCCGGGTGGCCGCGACATGCCCCGAGCGAGAAAGGGCCCTGCTCCACGCGGAACTGGGCGCTACCAGGGCTGCCCAACGCCGGCCAATTCTCACGAGCGTTCTGCCCAAATCGATCCCGATTTGGGCAGAACGCTCGTGAGAATTGGCCGGAAAAAGCCCGGCGAACACACTTCGGGCACCACAGGGCCGACGGGCCGCCCCCCCGGGGCCCTGTCCGGGATCGCGTGTCGTCGCGTTCCAGCACCGCCAGGAGGAGCTGCGGGAGGCGTGCACCGGGGAGGCCGACGCCTCCCGCTCCTCAGCCTCCGGGGGTCCCCTCCCTGGCGCTGGCAGCTGGGGCCGGGCAGCCCCGAAAGCCGGGCCCGGAACCGGGCCTGCTTGCTCAGCCTTCCGTTGCCAGGGGCCTGAGCCTGGGGGCCTCCCCATGGGGAACCCTGAGTCCCGCGCCACGAGTCCCCCGACCGTCCCGGAGACAACGGCACCATTCGCGGCTTCGTCCCAGCCGTGGAGTGAGAGAACAATCCGTTTCCCCATAGAGGCCAGCCCCCTCCACGGGCACCCCGGCCGCCCGCCACGGCGGAGGCGGACGCCCGGCCACGGCGCCTCCATCCACTCTGCTCGGGGAAACCTCCCCGGCGCCGGGGCCGCCGGCCGCGCCCCATCGTCGCGGCTCGTTTTCCGGGTGGCCGCGACATGCCCCGAGCGAGAAAGGGCCCTGCTCCACGCGGAACTGGGCGCTGACCAGGGCTGCCCAACGCCGGCCAATTCTCACGAGCGTTCTGCCCAAATCGATCCCGATTTGGGCAGAACGCTCGTGAGAATTGGCCGGAAAAAGCCCGGCGAACACACTTCGGGCACCACAGGGCCGCAGGGCCGCCCCCCCGGGGCCCTGTCCGGGATCGTGTGTCGTCGCGTTCTGGCTCCGCCAGGAGGAGCTGCGGGAGGGGTGCACCGGGGAGGCCGACGCCTCCCACTCCTCAGCCTCCGGGGGTCCCGTCCCTGGCGCTGGCAGCTGGGGCCGGGCAGCCCCGAAAGCCGGGCCCGGAACCGGGCCTGTTTGCTCAGTCTTCCGTTGCCAGGCGCCTGAGCCTGGGGGCCTCCCCATGGGGAACCCTGAGTCCCGCGCCACGAGTCCCCCGACCGTCCCGGCGACAACGGCACCATTCGCGGCTTCGTCCCAGCCGTGGAGTGAGAGATCAATCCGTTTCCCCACAGAGGCCAGCCCCCTCCACGGGCGCCCCGGCCGCCCGCCACGGCGGAGCGGACGCCCGGCCACGGCGCCTCCATCCACTCTGCTCGGGGAAACCTCCCCGGCGCCGGGGCCGCCGGCCGCGCCCCATAGTCGCGGCTCGTTTTCCGGGTGTCCGCGACATGCCCCGAGCGAGAAAGGGCCCTGCTCCACGCGGAACTGGGCGCTGACCAGGGCTGCCCAACGCCGGCCAATTCTCACGAGCGTTCTGCCCAAATCGATCCCGATTTGGGCAGAACGCTCGTGAGAATTGGCCGGAAAAAGCCCGGCGAACACACTTCGGGCACCACAGGGCCGCAGGGCCCCCCCCCAGGGGCCCTGTCCGGGATCGCGTGTCGTCGCGTTCCGGCACCGCCAGGAGGAGCTGCGGGAGGCGTGCACCGGGGAGGCCGACGCCTCCCGCTCCTCAGCCTCCAGGGGTCCCCTCCCTGGCGCCGGCAGCTGGGGCCGGGCAGCCCCGAAAGCCGGGCCCGGGCCCGGGCCTGCTTGGTCAGTCTTCCGTTGCCAGGGGCCTGAGCCTGGGGGCCTCCCCAAGGGGAACCCTGAGTCCCGCGCCACGAGTCCCCCGACCGTCCCGGCGACAACGGCACAATTCGCGGCTTCGTCCCAGCCGTGGAGTGAGAGATCAATCCGTTTCCCCACAGAGGCCAGCCCCCTCCACCGGCGCCCCGGCCGCCCGCCACGGCGGAGGCGGACGCCCGGCCACGGCGCCTCTATCCACTCTGCTCGGGGAAACCTCCCCGGTGCCGGGGCCTCGGCCACGCCCCATCGTCGCGGCTCGTTTTCCGGGTGGCCACGACATGCCCCGAGCGAGAAAGGGCCCTGCTCCACGCGGAACTGGGCGCTGACCAGGGCTGCCCAACGCCGGCCAATTCTCACGAGCGTTCTGCCCAAATCGATCCCGATTTGGGCAGAACGCTCGGGAGAATTGGCGGGAAAAACCCCGGCGAACACACATCGGGCACCACAGGGCCGCAGGGCCCCCCCCCCGGGGCCCTGTCCGGGATCGCGTGTCATCGCGTTCCGGCACCGCCAGGAGGAGCTGCGGGAGGCGTGTACCGGGAAGCCCGACGCCTACCGCTCCTCAGGCTCCGGGGTCCCCTCCCTGGCGCCGGCAGCTGGGGCCGGGCAGCCCCGAAAGCCGGGCCCGGAACCGGGCCTGTTTGCTCAGTCTTCCGTTGCCAGGGGCCTGAGCCTGGGGGCCTCCCCATGGGGAACCCTAAATCCCGCGACACGAGTCCCCCGACCGTCCCGGCGACAACGGCACCATTCGCGGCTTCGTCCCAGCCGTGGAGTGAGAGATCAATCCGTTTCCCCACAGAGGCCAGCCCCCTCCACGGGCGCCCCGGCCGCCCACCACGGCGGAGGCGGACGCCCGGCCACGGCGCCTCCATCCACTCTGCTCGGGGAAACCTCCCCGGCGCCGGGGCCGCCGGCCGCGCCCCATCGTCGCGGCTCGTTTTCCGGGTGGCCGCGACATGCCCCGAGCGAGAAAGGGCCCTGCTCCACGCGGAACTGGGCGCTGACCAGGGCTGCCCAACGCCGGCCAATTCTCACGAGCGTTCTGCCCAAATCGATCCCGATTTGGGCAGAACGCTCGTGAGAATTGGCCGGAAAAAGCCCGGCGAACACACTTCGGGCACCACAGGGCCGCAGGGCCGCCCCCCCGGGGCCCTGTCCGGGATCGCGTGTCGTCGCGTTCCGGCACCGCCAGGAGGAGCTGCGGGAGGCGTGCACCGGGGAGGCCGACGCCTCCCGCTCCTCAGCCTCCGGGGGTCCCCTCCCTGGCGCTGGCAGCTGGGGCCGGGCAGCCCCGAAAGCCGGGCCCGGAACCGGGCCTGCTTGCTCAGCCTTCCGTTGCCAGGGGCCTGAGCCTGGGGGCCTCCTCATGGGGAAACCTGAGTCCCGCGCCACGAGTCCCCCGACCGTCCCGGAGACAACGGCACCATTCGCGGCTTCGTCCCAGCCGTGGAGTTAGAGAACAATCCGTTTCCCCACAGAGGCCAGCCCCCTCCACGGGCGCCCCGGCCGCCCACCACGGCGGAGGCGGACGCCCGGCCACGGCGCCTCCATCCACTCTGCTCGGGGAAACCTCCCCGGCGCCGGGGCCGCCGGCCGCGCCCCATCGTCGCGGCTCGTTTTCCGGGTGGCCGCGACATGCCCCGAGCGAGAAAGGGCCCTGCTCCACGCGGAACTGGGCGCTGACCAGGGCTGCCCAACGCCGGCCAATTCTCACGAGCGTTCTGCCCAAATCGATCCCGATTTGGGCAGAACGCTCGTGAGAATTGGCCGGAAAAAGCCCGGCGAACACACTTCGGGCACCACAGGGCCGCAGGGCCGCCCCCCCGGGGCCCTGTCCGGGATCGCGTGTCGTCGCGTTCCGGCACCGCCAGGAGGAGCTGCGGGAGGCGTGCACCGGGGAGGCCGACGCCTCCCGCTCCTCAGCCTCCAGGGGTCCCCTCCCTGGCGCCGGCAGCTGGGGCAGGGCAGCCCCGAAAGCCGGGCCCGAGCCCGGGCCTGTTTGCTCAGCCTTCCGTTGCCAGGGGCCTGAGCCTGGGGGCCTCCCCATGGGCAACACTGAGTCCCGCGCCACGAGTCCCCCGACCGTCCCAGCGACAACGGCACCATTCGCGGCTTCGTCCCAGCCGTGGAGTGAGAGATCAATCCGTTTCCCCACAGAGGCCAGCCCCCTCCACGAGCGCCCCGGCCGCCCGCCACGGCGGAGGCGGACGCCCGGCCACGGCGCCTCCATCCACTCTGCTCGGGGAAACCTCCCCGGCGCCGTGGCCGCCGGCCGCGCCCCATCGTCGCGGCTCGTGTTCCGGGTGGCCGCGACATGCCCCGAGCGAGAAAGGGCCCTGCTCCACGCGGAACTGGGCGCTGACCAGGGCTGCCCAACGCCGGCCAATTCTCACGAGCGTTCTGCCCAAATCGATCCCGATTTGGGCAGAACGCTCGTGAGAATTGGCCGGAAAAACCCGGCGAACACACTTCGGGCACCACAGGGCCGCAGGGCCGAACCCCCGGGGCCCTGTCCGGGATCGCGTGTCGTCGCGTTCCGGCTCCGCCAGGAGGAGCTGCGGGAGGCGTGCACCGGGGAGGCCGACGCCTCCCGCTCCTCAGCCTCCGTGGGTCCCCTCCCTGGCGCCGGCAGCTGGGGCCGCGCAGCCCCGAAAGCCGGGCCCGGAACAGGGCCTGTTTGCTCAGTCTTCCGTTGCCAGGGGCCTGAGCCTGGGGGCCTCCCCATGGGGAACCCGGAGTCCCGCGCCACGAGTCCCCCGACCGTCCCGGCGACAACGGCAACATTCGCGGCTTCGTCCCAGCCGTGGAGTGAGAGATCAATCCGTTTCCCCACAGAGGCCAGCCCCCTCCACGGGCGCCCCGGCCGCCCGCCACGGCGGAGGCGGACGCCCGGCCACGGCGCCTCCATCCACTCTGCTCGGGGAAACCTCCCTGGTGCCGGGGCCACCGGCCGCGCCCCATCGTCGCGGCTCGTTTTCCGGGTGGCCGCGACATGCCCCGAGCGAGAAAGGGCCCTGCTCCACGCGGAACTGGGCGCTGACCAGGGCTGCCCAACGCCGGCCAATTCTCACGAGCGTTCTGCCCAAATCGATTTGGCAGAACGCTCGTGAGAATTGGCCGGAAAAAGCCCGGCGAACACACTTCGGGCACCACAGGGCCGCAGGGCCGCCCCCCCGGGGCCCTGTCCGGGATCGCGTGTCGTCGCGTTCTGGCACCGCCAGGAGGAGCTGCGGGAGGCGTGCACCGGGGAGGCCGAAGCCTCCCGCTCCTCAGCCTCCGGGGGTCCCCTCCCTGGCGCCGGCAGCTGGGGCCGGGCACTCCCGAAAGCCGGGCCCGGAACCGGGCCTGCTTGCTCAGCCTTCCGTTGCCAGGGGCCTGAGCCTGGGGGCCTCCCCTTGGGGAACCCTGAGTCCCGCGCCACGAGTCCCCCGACCGTCCCGGCGACAACGGCACCATTCGCGGCTTCGTCCCAGCCGTGGAGTGAGAGAACAATCCGTTTCCCCACAGAGGCCAGGCCCCTCCACGGGCGCCCCGGCCGCCCGCCACGGCGGAGGCGGACGCCCGGCCACGGCGCCTCCATCCACTCTGCTCGGGGAAACCTCCCCGGCGCCGGGGCCGCCGGCCGCGCCCCATCGTCGCGGCTCGTTTTCCGGGTGGCCGCGACATGCCCCGAGCGAGAAAGGGCCCTGCTCCACGCGGAACTGGGCGCTGACCAGGGCTGCCCAACGCCGGCCAATTCTCACGAGCGTTCTGCCCAAATCGATCCCGATTTGGGCAGAACGCTCGTGAGAATTGGCCGGAAAAAGCCCGGCGAACACACTTCGGGCACCACAGGGCCGCAGGGCCGCCCCCCCGGGGCCCTGTCCGGGATCGCGTGTCGTCGCGTTCCGGCACCGCCAGGAGGAGCTGCGGGAGGCGTGCACCGGGGAGGCCGACGCCTCCCGCTCCTCAGCCTCCGGGGGTCCCCTCCCTGGCGCCGGCAGCTGGGGCCGGGCAGGCCCGAAAGCCGGGCCCGGGCCCGGTCCTGTTTGCTCGGCCTTCCGTTGCCAGGGGCCTGAGCCTGGGGGCCTCCCCATGGGGAACACTGAGTCCCACGCCAAGAGTCCCCGGACCGTCCCGGCGACAACGGCACCATTCGCGGCTTCGTCCCAGCCGTGGAGTGAGAGATCAATCCGTTTCCCCACAGAGGCCAGCCCCCTCCACGGGCGCCCCGGCCGCCCGCCACGGCGGAGGCGGACGCCCGGCCACGGCGCCTCCATCCACTCTGCTCGGGGAAACCTCCCCGGCGCCGGGGCCGCCGGCCGCGCCCCATCGTCGCGGATCGTTTTCCGGGTGGCCGCGACATGCCCCGAGCGAGAAAGGGCCCTGCTCCACGCGGAACTGGGCGCTGACCAGGGCTGCCCAACGCCGGCCAATGCTCACGAGCGTTCTGCTCAAATCGATCCCGAGTTGGGCAGAACGCTCGTGAGAATTGGCCGGAAAAAGCCCGGCGAACACACTTCGGGCACCACAGGGCCGCAGGGCCCCCCCCCCGGGGCCCTGTCCGGGATCGCGTGTCGTCGCGTTCCGGCACCGCCAGGAGGAGCTGCGGTAGGCGTGTACCGGGGAGGCCGACGCCTCCCGCTCCTCAGCCTCCTGGGGTCCCCTCCCAGGCGCCGGCAGCTGGGGCCGGGCAGCCCCGAAAGCCGGGCCCGGAACAGGGCCTGCTTGCTCAGCCTTCCGTTGCCAGGGGCCTGAGCCTGGGGGCCTCCCCATGGGGAACCCTGAGTCCCGCGCCACGAGTCGCCCGACCGTCCCGGCGACAACGGCACCATTCGCGGCTTCGTCCCAGCCGTGGAGTGAGAGATCAATCCGTTTCCCCACAGAGGCCAGCCCCCTCCACGGGCGCCCCGGCCGCCCGCCACGGCGGAGGCGGACGCCCGGCCACGGCGCCTCCATCCACTCTGCTCGGGGAAACCTCCCCGGCGCCGGGTCCGCCGGCCGCGCCCCATCGTCGCGGCTCGGTTTCCGGGTGGCCGCGACATGCCCCGAGCGAGAAAGGTCCCTGCTCCACGCGGAACTGGGCGCTGACCAGGGCTGCCCAACGCCGGCCAATTCTCACGAGCGTTCTGCCCAAATCGATCCCGATTTGGGCAGAACGCTCGTGAGAATTGGCCGGAAAAAGCCCGGCGAACACACTTCGGGCACCACAGGGCCGCAGGGCCGCCCCCCCGGGGCCCTGTCCGGGATCGCGTGTCGTCGCGTTCCGGCACCGCCAGGAGGAGCTGCGGGAGGCGTGTACCGGGGAGGCCGACGCCTCCCGCTCCTCAGGCTCCGGGGTCCCCGCCCTGGCGCCGGCAGCTGGGGCCGGGCAGCCCCGAAAGCCGGGCCCGGAACCGGGCCTGTTTGCTCAGTCTTCCGTTGCCAGGGGCCTGAGCCTGGGGGCCTCCCCATGGGGAACCCTAAATCCCGCGACACGAGTCCCCCGACCATCCCGGCGACAACGGCACCATTCGCGGCTTCGTCCCAGCCGTGGAGTGAGAGATCAATCCGTTTCCCCACAGAGGCCAGCCCCCTCCACGGGCGCCCCGGCCGCCCACCACGGCGGAGGCGGACGCCCGGCCACGGCGCCTCCATTCACTCTGCTCGGGGAAACCTCCCCGGCGCCGGGGCCGCCGGCCACGCCCCATCGTCGCGGCTCGTTTTCCGGGTGGCCTCGACATGCCCCGAGCGAGAAAGGGCCCTGCTCCACGCGGAACTGGGCGCTGACCAGGGCTGCCCAACGCCGGCCAATTCTCACGAGCGTTCTGCCCAAATCGATCCCGATTTGGGCAGAACGCTCGTGAGAATTGGCCGGAAAAAGCCCGGCGAACACACTTCGGGCACCACAGGGCCGCAGGGCCGCCCCCCCGGGGCCCTGTCCGGGATCGCGTGTCGTCGCATTCCGGCACCGCCAGGAGGAGCTGCGGGAGGCGTGCACAGGGGAGGCCGACGCCTCCCGCTCCTCAGCCTCCGGGGGTCCCCTCCCTGGCGCCGGCAGCTGGGGCCGGGCAGCCCTGAAAGCCTGGTCCGGAACCGGGCCTGCTTGCTCAGCCTTCCGTTGCCAGGGGCCTGAGCCTTGGGGCCTCCCCATGGGGAACCCTGAGTCCCGCGCCACGAGTCCCCCGACCGTCCCGTAGACAACGGCACCATTCGCGGCTTCGTCCCAGCCGTGGAGTGAGAGAACAATCCGTTTCCCCACAGAGGCCAGCCCCCTCCACGGGCGCCCCGGCCGCCCGCCACGGCGGAGGCGGACGCCCGGCCACGGCGCCTCCATCCACTCTGCTCGGGGAAACCTCCCCGGCGCCGGGGCCGCCGGCCGCGCCCCATCGTCGCGGCTCGTTTTCCGGGTGTCCGCGACATGCCCCGAGCGAGAAAGGGCCCTGCTCCACGCGGAACTGGGCGCTGACCAGGGCTGCCCAACGCCGGCCAATTCTCACGAGCGTTCTGCCCAAATCGATCCCGATTTGGGCAGAACGCTCGTGAGAATTGGCCGGAAAAAGCCCGGCGAACACACTTCGGGCACCACAGGGCGGCAGGTCGCCCCCCCGGGGCCCTGTCCGGGATCGCGTGTCGTCGCGTTCCGGCACCGCCAGGAGGAGCTGTGGGAGGCGTGCACCGGGGAGGCCGACGCCTCCCGCTCCTCAGCCTCCGGGGGTCCCCTCCCTTGCGCCGGCAGCTAGGGCCGGGCAGCCCCGAAAGCCGGGCCCGGGCCCGGGCCTGCTTGCTCAGCCTTCCATTGCCAGGGGCCTGAGCCTGGGGGCCTCCCCATGGGGAACACTGAGTCCCGCGCCACGAGTCCCCCGACCGTCCCGGCGACAACGGCACCATTCGCGGCTTCGTCCCAGCCGTGGAGTGAGAGAACAATCCGTTTCCCCACAGAGGCCAGCCCCCTCCACGGGCGCCCCGGCCGCCCGCCACGGCGGAGGCGGACGCCCGGCCACGGCGCCTCCATCCACTCTGCTCGGGGAAACCTCCCCGGCGCCGGGGCCGCCGGCCGCGCCCCATCGTCGCGGCTCGTTTTCCGGGTGGCCGCGACATGCCCCGAGCGAGAAAGGGCCCTGCTCCACGCGGAACTGGGCGCTGACCAGGGCTGCCCAACGCCGGCCAATTCTCACGAGCGTTCTGCCCAAATCGATCCCGATTTGGGCAGAACGCTCGTGAGAATTGGCCAGAAATTGCCCGGCGAATACACTTCGGGCACCACAGGGCCGCAGGGCCGCCCCCCGGGGCCCTGTCCGGTATCGCGTGTCGTCGCGTTCCGGCACCGCCAGCAGGAGCTGCGGGAGGCGTGCACCGGGGAGGCCGAAGCCTCCCGCTCCTCAGCCTCCGGGGGTCCCCTCCCTGGCGCCGGCAGCTGGGGCCGGGCAGCCCCGAAAGCCGGGCCCGGAACCGGGCCTGCTTGCTCAGCCTTCCGTTGCCAGGGGCCTGAGCCTGGGGGCCTCCCCATGGGGAACCCTGAGTCCCGCGCCACGAGTCCCCCGACCATCCCGGAGACAACGGCACCATTCGCGGCTTCGTCCCAGCCGTGGAGTGAGAGATCAATCCGTTTCCCCACAGAGGCCAGCCCCCTCCACGGGCGCCCCGGCCGCCCGCCACGGCGGAGGCGGACGCCCGGCCACGGCGCCTCCATCCACTCTGCTCGGGGAAACCTCCCCGGCGCCGGGGCCGACGGCCGCGCCCCATCGTCGCGGCTCGTGTTCCGGGTGGCCGCGACATGCCCCGAGCGAGAAAGGGCCCTGCTCCACGCGGAACTGGGCGCTGACCAGGGCTGCCCAACGCCGGCCAATTCTCACGAGCGTTCTGCCCAAATCGATCCCGATTTGGGCAGAACGCTCGTGAGAATTGGCCGGAAATACCCGGCGAACACACTTCGGGCACCACAGGGCCGCAGGGCCGAACCCCCGGGGCCCTGTCCAGGATCGCGTGTCGTCGCGTTCCGGCTCCGCCAGGAGGAGCTGCGGGAGGCGTGCATCGGGGAGGCCGACGCCTCCCGCTCCTCAGCCTCCGGGGGTCCCCTCCCTGGCGCCGGCAGCTGGGGCCGGCCAGCCCCGAAAGCCGGGCCCGGGCCCGGGCCTGTTTGCTCAGCCTTCCGTTGCCAGGGGCCTGAACCTGGGGGCCTCCCCATGGGGAACACTGAGTCCCGCGCCACGAGTCCCCCGACCGTCCCGGCGACAACGGCACCATTCGCGGCTTCGTCCCAGCCGTGGAGTGAGAGATCAATCCGTTTCCCCACAGAGGCCAGCCCCCTCCACGGGCGCCCCGGCCGCCCGCCACGGCGGAGGCGGACGCCCGGCCACGGCGCCTCCATCCACTCTGCTCGGGGAAACCTCCCCGGCGCCGGGGCCGCCGGCCGCGCCCCATCGTCGCGGCTCGTTTTCCGGGTGGCCGCGACATGCCCCGGCGAGAAAGGGCCCTGCTCCACGCGGAACTGGGCGCTGACCAGGGCTGCCCAACGCCGGCCAATTCTCACGAGCGTTCTGCCCAAATCGATCCCGATTTGGGCAGAACGCTCGTGAGAATTGGCCGGAAAAAGCCCGGCGAACACACTTCGGGCACCACAGGGCGGCAGGTCGCCCCCCCGGGGCCCTGTCCGGGATCGCGTGTCGTCGCGTTCCGGCACCGCCAGGAGGAGCTGTGGGAGGCGTGCACCGGGGAGGCCGACGCCTCCCGCTCCTCAGCCTCCGGGGGTCCCCTCCCTTGCGCCGGCAGCTAGGGCCGGGCAGCCCCGAAAGCCGGGCCCGGGCCCGGGCCTGCTTGCTCAGCCTTCCATTGCCAGGGGCCTGAGCCTGGGGGCCTCCCCATGGGGAACACTGAGTCCCGCGCCACGAGTCCCCCGACCGTCCCGGAGACAACGGCACCATTCGCGGCTTCATCCCAGCCGTGGAGTGAGAGAACAATCCGTTTCCCCACAGAGGCCAGGCCCCTCCACGGGCGCCCCGGCCGCCCGCCACGGCGGAGGCGGACGCCCGGCCACGGCGCCTCCATCCACTCTGCTCGGGGAAACCTCCCCGGCGCCGGTCCGCCGGCCGCGCCCCATCGTCGCGGCTCGTTTTCCGGGTGGCCGCGACATGCCCCGAGCGAGAAAGGGCCCTGCTCCACGCGGAACTGGGCGCTGACCAGGGCTGCCCAACGCCGGCCAATTCTCACGAGCGTTCTGCCCAAATCGATCCCGATTTGGGCAGAACGCTCGTGAGAATTGGCCGGAAAAACCCCGGCGAACACACTTTGGGCACCACAGGGCCCCAGGGCCGCCCCCCCGGGGCCCTGTCCGGGATCGCGTGTCGTCGCGTTCCGGCACCGCCAGGAGGAACTGCGGGAGGCGTGCACCGGGGAGGCCGAAGCCTCCCGCTCCTCAGCCTCCGGGGGTCCCCTCCCTGGCGCCGGCAGCTGGGGCCGGGCAGCCCCGAAACCCGGGCCCGGGCCCGGGCCTGTTTGCTCAGCCTTCCGTTGCCAGGGGCCTGAGCCTGGGGGCCTCCCCATGGGGAACACTGAGTCCCGCGCCACGAGTCCCGCGACCGTCCCGGCGACAACGGCACCATTCGCGGCTTCGTCCCAGCCGTGGAGTGAGAGATCAATCCGTTTCCCCACAGAGGCCAGCCCCCTCCACGGGCGCCCCGGCCGCCCGCCACGGCGGAGGCGGACGCCCGGCCACGGCGCCTCCATCCACTCTGCTCGGGGAAACCTCCCCGGCGCCGGGTCCGCCGGCCGCGCCCCATCGTCGCGGCTCGTTTTCCGGGTGGCCGCGACATGCCCCGAGCGAGAAAGGTCCCTGCTCCACGCGGAACTGGGCGCTGACCAGGGCTGCCCAACGCCGGCCAATTCTCACGAGCGTTCTGCCCAAATCGATCCCGATTTGGGCAGAACGCTCGTGAGAATTGGCCGGAAAAAGCCCGGCGAACACACTTCGGGCACCACAGGGCCGCAGGGCCGCCCCCCCGGGGCCCTGTCCGGGATCGCGTGTCGTCGCGTTCCGGCACCGCCAGGAGGAACTGCGGGAGGCGTGCACCGGGGAGGCCGACGCCTCCCGCTCCTCAGCCTCCGGGGGTCCCCTCCCTGGCGCCGGCAGCTGGGGCCGGGCAGCCCCGAAAGCCGGGCCCGGGCCCGGGCCTGTTTGCTCAGCCTTCCGTTGCCAGGGGCCTGAGCCTGGGGGCCTCCCCATGGGGAACCCTAAATCCCGCGACACGAGTCCCCCGACCGTCCCGGCGACAACGGCACCATTCGCGGCTTCGTCCCAGCCGTGGAGTGAGAGATCAATCCGTTTCCCCACAGAGGCCAGCCCCCTCCACGGGCGCCCCGGCCGCCCACCACGGCGGAGGCGGACGCCCGGCCACGGCGCCTCCATTCACTCTGCTCGGGGAAACCTCCCCAGCGCCGGGGCCGCCGGCCACGCCCCATCGTCGCGGCTCGTTTTCCGGGTGGCCTCGACATGCCCCGAGCGAGAAAGGGCCCTGCTCCACGCGGAACTGGGCGCTGACCAGGGCTGCCCAACGCCGGCCAATTCTCACGAGCGTTCTGCCCAAATCGATCCCGATTTGGGCAGAACGCTCGTGAGAATTGGCCGGAAAAAGCCCGGCGAACACACTTCGGGCACCACAGGGCCGCAGGGCCGCCCCCCCGGGGCCCTGTCCGGGATCGCGTGTCGTCGCATTCCGGCACCGCCAGGAGGAGCTGCGGGAGGCGTGCACAGGGGAGGCCGACGCCTCCCGCTCCTCAGCCTCCGGGGGTCCCCTCCCTGGCGCCGGCAGCTGGGGCCGGGCAGCCCTGAAAGCCTGGTCCGGAACCGGGCCTGCTTGCTCAGCCTTCCGTTGCCAGGGGCCTGAGCCTTGGGGCCTCCCCATGGGGAACCCTGAGTCCCGCGCCACGAGTCCCCCGACCGTCCCGTAGACAACGGCACCATTCGCGGCTTCGTCCCAGCCGTGGAGTGAGAGAACAATCCGTTTCCCCACAGAGGCCAGCCCCCTCCACGGGCGCCCCGGCCGCCCGCCACGGCGGAGGCGGACGCCCGGCCACGGCGCCTCCATCCACTCTGCTCGGGGAAACCTCCCCGGCGCCGGGGCCGCCGGCCGCGCCCCATCGTCGCGGCTCGTTTTCCGGGTGGCCGCGACATGCCCCGAGCGAGAAAGGGCCCTGCTCCACGCGGAACTGGGCGCTGACCAGGGCTGCCCAACGCCGGCCAATTCTCACGAGCGTTCTGCCCAAATCGATCCCGATTTGGGCAGAACGCTCGTGAGAATTGGCCGGAAAAACCCCGGCGAACACACTTCGGGCACCACAGGGCCCCAGGGCCGCCCCCCCGGGGCCCTGTCCGGGATCGCGTGTCGTCGCGTTCCGGCACCGCCAGGAGGAACTGCGGGAGGCGTGCACCGGGGAGGCCGACGCCTCCCGCTCCTCAGCCTCCGGGGGTCCCCTCCCTGGCGCCGGCAGCTGGGGCCGGGCAGCCCCGAAACCCGGGCCCGGGCCCGGGCCTGTTTGCTCAGCCTTCCGTTGCCAGGGGCCTGAGCCTGGGGGCCTCCCCATGGGGAACACTGAGTCCCGCGCCACGAGTCCCCCGACCGTCCCGGCGACAACGGCACCATTCGCGGCTTCGTCCCAGCCGTGGAGTGAGAGATCAATCCGTTTCCCCACAGAGGCCAGCCCCCTCCACGGGCGCCCCGGCCGCCCGCCACGGCGGAGGCGGACGCCCGGCCACGGCGCCTCCATCCACTCTGCTCGGGGAAACCTCCCCGGCGCCGGGTCCGCCGGCCGCGCCCCATCGTCGCGGCTCGTTTTCCGGGTGGCCGCGACATGCCCCGAGCGAGAAAGGTCCCTGCTCCACGCGGAACTGGGCGCTGACCAGGGCTGCCCAACGCCGGCCAATTCTCACGAGCGTTCTGCCCAAATCGATCCCGATTTGGGCAGAACGCTCGTGAGAATTGGCCGGAAAATGCCCGGCGAACACACTTCGGGCACCACAGGGCCGCAGGGCCGCCCCCCCGGGGCCCTGTCCGGGATCGCGTGTCGTCGCGTTCCGGCACCGCCAGGAGGAGCTGCGGGAGGCGTGTACCGGGGAGGCCGACGCCTCCCGCTCCTCAGGCTCCGGGGTCACCGCCCTGGCGCCCGCAGCTGGGGCCGGGCAGCCCCGAAAGCCGGGCCCGGAACCGGGCCTGTTTGCTCAGTCTTCCGTTGCCAGGGGCCTGAGCCTGGGGGCCTCCCCATGGGGAACCCTAAATCCCGCGACACGAGTCCCCCGACCGTCCCGGCGACAACGGCACCATTCGCGGCTTCGTCCCAGCCGTGGAGTGAGAGATCAATCCGTTTCCCCACAGAGGCCAGCCCCCTCCACGGGCGCCCCGGCCGCCCACCACGGCGGAGGCGGACGCCCGGCCACGGCGCCTCCATTCACTCTGCTCGGGGAAACCTCCCCGGCGCCGGGGCCGCCGGCCACGCCCCATCGTCGCGGCTCGTTTTCCGGGTGGCCTCGACATGCCCCGAGCGAGAAAGGGCCCTGCTCCACGCGGAACTGGGCGCTGACCAGGGCTGCCCAACGCCGGCCAATTCTCACGAGCGTTCTGCCCAAATCGATCCCGATTTGGGCAGAACGCTCGTGAGAATTGGCCGGAAAAAGCCCGGCGAACACACTTCGGGCACCACAGGGCCGCAGGGCCGCCCCCCCGGGGCCCTGTCCGGGATCGCGTGTCGTCGCACTCCGGCACCGCCAGGAGGAGCTGCGGGAGGCGTGCACAGGGGAGGCCGACGCCTCCCGCTCCTCAGCCTCCGGGGGTCCCCTCCCTGGCGCCGGCAGCTGGGGCCGGGCAGCCCCGAAAGCCTGGTCCGGAACCGGGCCTGCTTGCTCAGCCTTCCGTTGCCAGGGGCCTGAGCCTTGGGGCCTCCCCATGGGGAACCCTGAGTCCCGCGCCACGAGTCCCCCGACCGTCCCGGAGACAACGGCACCATTCGCGGCTTCGTCCCAGCCGTGGAGTGAGAGAACAATCCGTTTCCCCACAGAGGCCAGCCCCCTCCACGGGCGCCCCGGCCGCCCGCCACGGCGGAGGCGGACGCCCGGCCACGGCGCCTCCATCCACTCTGCTCGGGGAAACCTCCCCGGCGCCGGGGCCGCCGGCCGCGCCCCATCGTCGCGGCTCGTTTTCCGGGTGTCCGCGACATGCCCCGAGCGAGAAAGGGCCCTGCTCCACGCGGAACTGGGCGCTGACCAGGGCTGCCCAACGCCGGCCAATTCTCACGAGCGTTCTGCCCAAATCGATCCCGATTTGGGCAGAACGCTCGTGAGAATTGGCCGGAAAAAGCCCGGCGAACACACTTCGGGCACCACAGGGCGGCAGGTCGCCCCCCCGGGGCCCTGTCCGGGATCGCGTGTCGTCGCGTTCCGGCACCGCCAGGAGGAGCTGTGGGAGGCGTGCACCGGGGAGGCCGACGCCTCCCGCTCCTCAGCCTCCGGGGGTCCCCTCCCTTGCGCCGGCAGCTAGGGCCGGGCAGCCCCGAAAGCCGGGCCCGGGCCCGGGCCTGCTTGCTCAGCCTTCCATTGCCAGGGGCCTGAGCCTGGGGGCCTCCCCATGGGGAACACTGAGTCCCGCGCCACGAGTCCCCCGACCGTCCCGGAGACAACGGCACCATTCGCGGCTTCTTCCCAGCCGTGGAGTGAGAGAACAATCCGTTTCCCCACAGAGGCCAGGCCCCTCCACGGGCGCCCCGGCCGCCCGCCACGGCGGAGGCGGACGCCCGGCCACGGCGCCTCCATCCACTCTGCTCGGGGAAACCTCCCCGGCGCCGGTCCGCCGGCCGCGCCCCATCGTCGCGGCTCGTTTTCCGGGTGGCCGCGACATGCCCCGAGCGAGAAAGGGCCCTGCTCCACGCGGAACTGGGCGCTGACCAGGGCTGCCCAACGCCGGCCAATTCTCACGAGCGTTCTGCCCAAATCGATCCCGATTTGGGCAGAACGCTCGTGAGAATTGGCCGGAAAAAGCCCGGCGAACACACTTCGGGCACCACAGGGCCGCAGGGCCGCCCCCCCGGGGCCCTGTCCGGGATCGCGTGTCGTCGCGTTCCGGCACCGCCAGGAGGAACTGCGGGAGGCGTGCACCGGGGAGGCCGACGCCTCCCGCTCCTCAGCCTCCGGGGGTCCCCTCCCTGGCGCCGGCAGCTGGGGCCGGGCAGCCCCGAAAGCCGGGCCCGGGCCCGGGCCTATTTGCTCAGCCTTCCGTTGCCAGGGGCCTGAGCCTGGGGCCCTCCCCATGGGGAACACTGAGTCCCGCGCCACGAGTCCCCCGACCGTCCCGGCGACAACGGCACCATTCGCGGCTTCGTCCCAGCCGTGGAGTGAGAGATCAATCCGTTTCCCCACAGAGGCCAGCCCCCTCCACGGGCGCCCCGGCCGCCCGCCACGGCGGAGGCGGACGCCCGGCCACGGCGCCTCCATCCACTCTGCTCGGGGAAACCTCCCCGGCGCCGGGTCCGCCGGCCGCGCCCCATCGTCGCGGCTCGTTTTCCGGGTGGCCGCGACATGCCCCGAGCGAGAAAGGGCCCTGCTCCACGCGGAACTGGGCGCTGACCAGGGCTGCCCAACGCCGGCCAATTCTCACGAGCGTTCTGCCCAAATCGATCCCGATTTGGGCAGAACGCTCGTGAGAATTGGCCGGAAAAAGCCCGGCGAACACACTTCGGGCACCACAGGGCCGCAGGGCCGCCCCCCCGGGGCCCTGTCCGGGATCGCGTGTCGTCGCGTTCCGGCACCGCCAGGAGGAGCTGCGGGAGGCGTGTACCGGGGAGGCCGACGCCTCCCGCTCCTCAGGCTCCGGGGTCCCCTCCCTGGCGCCGGCAGCTGGGGCCGGGCAGCCCCGAAAGCCGGGCCCGGAACCGGGCCTGTTTGCTCAGTCTTCCGTTGCCAGGGGCCTGAGCCTGGGGGCCTCCCCATGGGGAACCCTAAATCCCGCGACACGAGTCCCCCGACCGTCCCGGCGACAACGGCACCATTCGCGGCTTCGTCCCAGCCGTGGAGTGAGAGATCAATCCGTTTCCCCACAGAGGCCAGCCCCCTCCACGGGCGCCCCGGCCGCCCACCACGGCGGAGGCGGACGCCCGGCCACGGCGCCTCCATTCACTCTGCTCGGGGAAACCTCCCCGGCGCCGGGGCCGCCGGCCGCGCCCCATTGTCGCGGCTCGTTTTCCGGGTGGCCGCGACATGCCCCGAGCGAGAAAGGGCCCTGCACCACGCGGAACTGGGCGCTGACCAGGGCTGCCCAACGCCGGCCAATTCTCACGAGCGTTCTGCCCAAATCGATCCCGATTTGGGCAGAACGCTCGTGAGAATTGGCCGGAAAAAGCCCGGCGAACACACTTCGGGCACCACAGGGCCGCAGGGCCGCCCCCCCGGGGCCCTGTCCGGGATCGCGTGTCGTCGCGTTCCGGCACCGCCAGGAGGAGCTGCGGGAGGCGTGCACCGGGGAGGCCGACGCCTCCCGCTCCTCAGCCTCCAGGGTTCCCCTCCCTGGCGCCGGCAGCTGGGGCCGGGCAGCCCCGAAAGCCGGGCCCGGGCCCGGGCCTGCTTGCTCAGTCTTCCGTTGCCAGGGGCCTGAGCCTGGGGGCCTCCCCAAGGGGAACCCTGAGTCCCGCGCCACGAGTCCCCCGACCGTCCCGGCGACAACTGCACAATTCGCGGCTTCGTCCCAGCCGTGGAGTGAGAGAACAATCCGTTTCCCCACAGAGGCCAGGCCCCTCCACGGGCGCCCCGGCCGCCCGCCACGGCGGAGGCGGACGCCCGGCCACGGCGCCTCCATCCACTCTGCTCGGGGAAACCTCCCCGGCGCCGGGGCCGCCGGCCGCGCCCCATCGTCGCGGCTCGTTTTCCGGGTGGCCGCGACATGCCCCGAGTGAGAAAGGGCCCTGCTCCACGCGGAACTGGCCGTTGAACAGGGCTGCCCAACGCCGGCCAATTCTCACGAGCGTTCTGCCCAAATCGATCCCGATTTGGGCAGAACGCTCGTGAGAATTGGCCGGAAAAACCCCGGCGAACACACTTCGGGCACCACAGGGCCGCAGGGCCCCCCCCCAGGGGCCCTGTCCGGAATCGCGTGTCGTCGCGTTCCGGCACCGCCAGGAGGAGCTGCGGGAGGCGTGCACCGGGGAGGCCGACGCCTCCCGCTCCTCAGCCTCCGGGGGTCCCCTCCCTGGCGCCGGCAGCTGGGGCCGGGCAGCCCCGAAAGCCGGGCCCGGGCCCGGTCCTGTTTGCTCGGCCTTCCGTTGCCAGGGGCCTGAGCCTGGGGGCCTCCCCATGGGGAACACTGAGTCCCGCGCCACGAGTCCCCCGACCGTCCCGGCGACAACGGCACCATTCGCGGCTTCGTCCCAGCCGTGGAGTGAGAGATCAATCTGTTTCCCCACAGAGGCCAGCCCCCTCCACGGGCGCCCCGGCCGCCCGCCACGGCGGAGGCGGACGCCCAGCCACGGCGCCTCCATCCACTCTGCTCGGGGAAACCTCCCCGGCGCCGGGGCCGCCGGCCGCGCCCCATCGTCGCGGATCGTTTTCCGGGTGGCCGCGACATGCCCCGAGCGAGAAAGGGCCCTGCTCCACGCGGAACTGGGCGCTGACCAGGGCTGCCCAACGCCGGCCAATGCTCACGAGCGTTCTGCCCAAATCGATCCCGAGTTGGGCAGAACGCTCGTGAGAATTGGCCGGAAAAAGCCCGGCGAACACACTTCGGGCACCACAGGGCCGCAGGGCCCCCCCCCCGGGGCCCTGTCCGGGATCGCGTGTCGTCGCGTTCCGGCACCGCCAGGAGGAGCTGCGGTAGGCGTGTACCGGGGAGGCCGACGCCTCCCGCTCCTCAGCCTCCGGGGGTCCCCTCCCTGGCGCCGGCAGCTGGGGCCGGGCAGCCCCGAAAGCCGGGCCCGGAACAGGGCCTGCTTGCTCAGCCTTCCGTTGCCAGGGGCCTGAGCCTGGGGGCCTCCCCTTGGGGAACACTGAGTCCCGCGCCACGAGTCCCCCGACCGTCCCGGCGACAACGGCACCATTCGCGGCTTTGTCCCAGCCGTGGAGTGAGAGATCAATCCGTTTCCCCACAGAGGCCAGCCCCCTCCACGGGCGCCCCGGCCGCCCGCCACGGCGGAGGCGGACGCCCGGCCACGGCGCCTCCATCCACTCTGCTCGGGGAAACCTCCCCGGCGCCGGGGCCGCCGGCCGCGCCCCATCGTCGCGGATCGTTTTCCGGGTGGCCGCGACATGCCCCGAGCGAGAAAGGGCCCTGCTCCACGCGGAACTGGGCGCTGACCAGGGCTGCCCAACGCCGGCCAATGCTCACGAGCGTTCTGCTCAAATCGATCCCGAGTTGGGCAGAACGCTCGTGAGAATTGGCCGGAAAAAGCCCGGCGAACACACTTCGGGCACCACAGGGCCGCAGGGCCCCCCCCCCGGGGCCCTGTCCGGGATCGCGTGTCGTCGCGTTCCGGCACCGCCAGGAGGAGCTGCGGTAGGCGTGTACCGGGGAGGCCGACGCCTCCCGCTCCTCAGCCTCCGGGGGTCCCCTCCCTGGCGCCGGCAGCTGGGGCCGGGCAGCCCCGAAAGCCGGGCCCGGAACAGGGCCTGCTTGCTCAGCCTTCCGTTGCCAGGGGCCTGAGCCTGGGGGCCTCCCCATGGGGAACCCTGAGTCCCGCGCCACGAGTCCCCCGACCGTCCCGGAGACAACGGCACCATTCGCGACTTCGTCCCAGCCGTGGAGTGAGAGAACAATCCGTTTCCCCACAGAGGCCAGCCCCCGCCACGGGCGCCCCGGCCGCCCGCCACGGCGGAGGCGGACGCCCGGCCACGGCGCCTCCATCCACTCTGCTCGGGGAAACCTCCCCGGCGCCGGGGCCGCCGGCCGCGCCCCATCGTCGCGGCTCGTTTTCCGGGTGGCCGCGACATGCCCCGAGCGAGAAAGGGCCCTGCTCCACGCGGAACTGGGCGCTGACCAGGGCTGCCCAACGCCGGCCAATTCTCACGAGCGTTCTGCCCAAATCGATCCCGATTTGGGCAGAACGCTCGTGAGAATTGGCCAGAAATTGCCCGGCGAATACACTTCGGGCACCACAGGGCCGCAGGGCCGCCCCCCCGGGGCCCTGTCCGGTATCGCGTGTCGTCGCGTTCCGGCACCGCCAGCAGGAGCTGCGGGAGGCGTGCACCGGGGAGGCCGAAGCCTCCCGCTCCTCAGCCTCCGGGGGTCCCCTCCCTGGCGCCGGCAGCTGGGGCCGGGCAGCCCCGAAAGCCGGGCCCGGAACCGGGCCTGCTTGCTCAGCCTTCCGTTGCCAGGGGCCTGAGCCTGGGGGCCTCCCCATGGGGAACCCTGAGTCCCGCGCCACGAGTCCCCCGACCGTCCCGGAGACAACGGCACCATTCGCGGCTTCGTCCCAGCCGTGGAGTGAGAGAACAATCCGTTTCCCACAGAGGCCAGCCACCTCCACGGGCGCCCCAGCCGCCCGCCACGGCGGAGGCGGACGCCCGGCCACGGCGCCTCCATCCACTCTGCTCGGGGAAACCTCCCCGGCGCCGGGGCCGCCGGCCGCGCCCCATCGTCGCGGCTCGTTTTCCGGGTGGCCGTGACATGCCCCGAGAGAGAAAGGGCCCTGCTCCACGCGGAACTGGGCGCTGACCAGGGCTGCCAAACGACGGCCAATTCTCACGAGCGTTCTGCCCAAATCGATCCCGATTGGGGCAGAACGCTCGTGAGAATTGGCCGGAAAAAGCCCGGCGAACACACTTCGGGCACCACAGGGCCGCAGGGACGCCCCCCCGGGGCCCTGTCCGCATTCGCGTGTCGTTGCGTTCTGGCACCGCCAGGAGGAGCTGCGTGAGGCGTGCACCGGGGAGGCCGACGCCTCCCGCTCCTCAGCCTCCGGGGGTCCCCTCCCTGGCGCTGGCAGCTGGGGCCGGGCAGCCCCGAAAGCCGGGCCCGGAACAGGGCCTGCTTGCTCAGCCTTCCGTTGCCAGGGGCCTGAGCCTGGGGGCCTCCCCTTGGGGAACCCTGAGTCCCGCGCAACGAGTCCCCCGACCGTCCCGGCGACAACGGCACCATTCGCGGCTTCGTCCCAGCCGTGGAGTGAGAGAACAATCCGTTTCCCCACAGAGGCCAGCCACCTCCACGGGCGCCCCGGCCGCCCGCCACGGCGGAGGCGGACGCCCGGCCACGGCGCCTCCATCCACTCTGCTCGGGGAAACCTCCCCGGCGCCGGGGCCGACGGCCGCGCCCCATCGTCGCGGCTCGTGTTCCGGGTGGCCGCGACATGCCCCGAGCGAGAAAGGGCCCTGCTCCACGCGGAACTGGGCGCTGACCAGGGCTGCCCAACGCCGGCCAATTCTCACGAGCGTTCTGCCCAAATCGATCCCGATTTGGGCAGAACGCTCGTGAGAATTGGCCGGAAAAACCCGGCGAACACACTTCGGGCACCACAGGGCCGCAGGGCCGAACCCCCGGGGCCCTGTCCGGGATCGCGTGTCGTCGCGTTCCGGCTCCGCCAGGAGGAGCTGCGGGAGGCGTGCATCGGGGAGGCCGACGCCTCCCGCTCCTCAGCCTCCGGGGGTCCCCTCCCTGGCGCTGGCAGCTGGGGCCGGGCAGCCCCGAAAGCCGGGCCCGGGCCCGGGCCTGTTTGCTCAGCCTTCCGTTGCCAGGGGCCTGAGCCTGGGGGCCTCCCCATGGGGAACACTGAGTCCCGCGCCACGAGTCCCCCGACCGTCCCGGCGACAACGGCACCATTCGCGGCTTCGTCCCAGCCGTGGAGTGAGAGATCAATCCGTTTCCCCACAGAGGCCAGCCCCCTCCACGGGCGCCCCGGCCGCCCGCCACGGCGGAGGCGGACGCCCGGCCACGGCGCCTCCATCCACTCTGCTCGGGGAAACCTCCCCGGCGCCGGGGCCGCCGGCCGCGCCCCATCGTCGCGGCTCGTTTTCCGGGTGGCCGCGACATGCCCCGAGCGAGAAAGGGCCCTGCTCCACGCGGAACTGGGCGCTGACCAGGGCTGCCCAACGCCGGCCAATTCTCACGAGCGTTCTGCCCAAATCGATCCCGATTTGGGCAGAACGCTCGTGAGAATTGGCCGGAAAAAGCCCGGCGAACACACTTCGGGCACCACAGGGCGGCAGGTCGCCCCCCCGGGGCCCTGTCCGGGATCGCGTGTCGTCGCGTTCCGGCACCGCCAGGAGGAGCTGTGGGAGGCGTGCACCGGGGAGGCCGACGCCTCCCGCTCCTCAGCCTCCGGGGGTCCCCTCCCTTGCGCCGGCAGCTAGGGCCGGGCAGCCCCGAAAGCCGGGCCCGGGCCCGGGCCTGCTTGCTCAGCCTTCCATTGCCAGGGGCCTGAGCCTGGGGGCCTCCCCATGGGGAACACTGAGTCCCGCGCCACGAGTCCCCCGACCGTCCCGGAGACAACGGCACCATTCGCGGCTTCGTCCCAGCCGTGGAGTGAGAGAACAATCCGTTTCCCCACAGAGGCCAGGCCCCTCCACGGGCGCCCCGGCCGCCCGCCACGGCGGAGGCGGACGCCCGGCCACGGCGCCTCCATCCACTCTGCTCGGGGAAACCTCCCCGGCGCCGGTCCGCCGGCCGCGCCCCATCGTCGCGGCTCGTTTTCCGGGTGGCCGCGACATGCCCCGAGCGAGAAAGGGCCCTGCTCCACGCGGAACTGGGCGCTGACCAGGGCTGCCCAACGCCGGCCAATTCTCACGAGCGTTCTGCCCAAATCGATCCCGATTTGGGCAGAACGCTCGTGAGAATTGGCCGGAAAAAGCCCGGCGAACACACTTCGGGCACCACAGGGCCGCAGGGCCGCCCCCCCGGGGCCCTGTCCGGGATCGCATGTCGTCGCACTCCGGCACCGCCAGGAGGAGCTGCGGGAGGCGTGCACAGGGGAGGCCGACGCCTCCCGCTCCTCAGCCTCCGGGGGTCCCCTCCCTGGCGCCGGCAGCTGGGGCCGGGCAGCCCCGAAAGCCTGGTCCGGAACCGGGCCTGCTTGCTCAGCCTTCCGTTGCCAGGGGCCTGAGCCTTGGGGCCTCCCCATGGGGAACCCTGAGTCCCGCGCCACGAGTCCCCCGACCGTCCCGGAGACAACGGCACCATTCGCGGCTTCGTCCCAGCCGTGGAGTGAGAGAACAATCCGTTTCCCCACAGAGGCCAGCCCCCTCCACGGGCGCCCCGGCCGCCCGCCACGGCGGAGGCGGACGCCCGGCCACGGCGCCTCCATCCACTCTGCTCGGGGAAACCTCCCCGGCGCCGGGGCCGCCGGCCGCGCCCCATCGTCGCGGCTCGTTTTCCGGGTGTCCGCGACATGCCCCGAGCGAGAAAGGGCCCTGCTCCACGCGGAACTGGGCGCTGACCAGGGCTGCCCAACGCCGGCCAATTCTCACGAGCGTTCTGCCCAAATCGATCCCGATTTGGGCAGAACGCTCGTGAGAATTGGCCGGAAAAAGCCCGGCGAACACACTTCGGGCACCTCAGGGCGGCAGGTCGCCCCCCCGGGGCCCTGTCCGGGATCGCGTGTCGTCGCGTTCCGGCACCGCCAGGAGGAGCTGTGGGAGGCGTGCACCGGGGAGGCCGACGCCTCCCGCTCCTCAGCCTCCGGGGGTCCCCTCCCTTGCGCCGGCAGCTAGGGCCGGGCAGCCCCGAAAGCCGGGCCCGGGCCCGGGCCTGCTTGCTCAGCCTTCCATTGCCAGGGGCCTGAGCCTGGGGGCCTCCCCATGGGGAACCCTGAGTCCCGCGCCACGAGTCCCCCGACCGTCCCGGAGACAACGGCACCATTCGCGGCTTCGTCCCAGCCGTGGAGTGAGAGAACAATCCGTTTCCCACAGAGGCCAGCCCCCTCCACGGGCGCCCCAGCCGCCCGCCACGGCGGAGGCGGACGCCCGGCCACGGCGCCTCCATCCACTCTGCTCGGGGAAACCTCCCCGGCGCCGGGGCCGCCGGCCGCGCCCCATCGTCGCGGCTCGTTTTCCGGGTGGCCGTGACATGCCCCGAGCGAGAAAGGGCCCTGCTCCACGCGGAACTGGGCGCTGACCAGGGCTGCCCAACGACGGCCAATTCTCACGAGCGTTCTGCCCAAATCGATCCCGATTTGGGCAGAACGCTCGTGAGAATTGGCCGGAAAAAGCCCGGCGAACACACTTCGGGCACCACAGGGCGGCAGGTCGCCCCCCCGGGGCCCTGTCCGGGATCGCGTGTCGTCGCGTTCCGGCACCGCCAGGAGGAGCTGTGGGAGGCGTGCACCGGGGAGGCCGACGCCTCCCGCTCCTCAGCCTCCGGGGGTCCCCTCCCTTGCGCCGGCAGCTAGGGCCGGGCAGCCCCGAAAGCCGGGCCCGGGCCCGGGCCTGCTTGCTCAGCCTTCCATTGCCAGGGGCCTGAGCCTGGGGGCCTCCCCATGGGGAACACTGAGTCCCGCGCCACGAGTCCCCCGACCGTCCCGGAGACAACGGCACCATTCGCGGCTTCGTCCCAGCCGTGGAGTGAGAGAACAATCCGTTTCCCCACAGAGGCCAGGCCCCTCCACGGGCGCCCCGGCCGCCCGCCACGGCGGAGGCGGACGCCCGGCCACAGCGCCTCCATCCACTCTGCTCGGGGAAACCTCCCCGGCGCCGGTCCGCCGGCCGCGCCCCATCGTCGCGGCTCGTTTTCCGGGTGGCCGCGACATGCCCCGAGCGAGAAAGGGCCCTGCTCCACGCGGAACTGGGCGCTGACCAGGGCTGCCCAACGCCGGCCAATTCTCACGAGCGTTCTGCCCAAATCGATCCCGATTTGGGCAGAACGCTCGTGAGAATTGGCCGGAAAAACCCCGGCGAACACACTTCGGGCACCACAGGGCCCCAGGGCCGCCCCCCCGGGGCCCTGTCCGGGATCGCGTGTCGTCGCGTTCCGGCACCGCCAGGAGGAACTGCGGGAGGCGTGCACTGGGGAGGCCGACGCCTCCCGCTCCTCAGCCTCCGGGGGTCCCCTCCCTGGCGCCGGCACCTGGGGCCGGGCAGCCCCGAAACCCGGGCCCGGGCCCGGGCCTGTTTGCTCAGCCTTCCGTTGCCAGGGGCCTGAGCCTGGGGGCCTCCCCATGGGGAACACTGAGTCCCGCGCCACGAGTCCCCCGACCGTCCCGGCGACAACGGCACCATTCGCGGCTTCGTCCCAGCCGTGGAGTGAGAGATCAATCCGTTTCCCCACAGAGGCCAGCCCCCTCCACGGGCGCCCCGGCCGCCCGCCACGGCGGAGGCGGACGCCCGGCCACGGCGCCTCCATCCACTCTGCTCGGGGAAACCTCCCCGGCGCCGGGTCCGCCGGCCGCGCCCCATCGTCGCGGCTCGTTTTCCGGGTGGCCGCGACATGCCCCGAGCGAGAAAGGTCCCTGCTCCACGCGGAACTGGGCGCTGACCAGGGCTGCCCAACGCCGGCCAATTCTCACGAGCGTTCTGCCCAAATCGATCCCGATTTGGGCAGAACGCTCGTGAGAATTGGCCGGAAAAAGCCCGGCGAACACACTTCGGGCACCACAGGGCCGCAGGGCCGCCCCCCCGGGGCCCTGTCCGGGATCGCGTGTCGTCGCGTTCCGGCACCGCCAGGAGGAGCTGCGGGAGGCGTGTACCGGGGAGGCCGACGCCTCCCGCTCCTCAGGCTCCGGGGTCCCCGCCCTGGCGCCGGCAGCTGGGGCCGGGCAGCCCCGAAAGCCGGGCCCGGAACCGGGCCTGTTTGCTCAGTCTTCCGTTGCCAGGGGCCTGATCCTGGGGGCCTCCCCATGGGGAACCCTAAATCCCGCGACACGAGTCCCCCGACCGTCCCGGCGACAACGGCACCATTCGCGGCTTCGTCCCAGCCGTGGAGTGAGAGATCAATCCGTTTCCCCACAGAGGCCAGCCCCCTCCACGGGCGCCCCGGCCGCCCACCACGGCGGAGGCGGACGCCCGGCCACGGCGCCTCCATTCACTCTGCTCGGGGAAACCTCCCCGGCGCCGGGGCCGCCGGCCACGCCCCATCGTCGCGGCTCGTTTTCCGGGTGGCCTCGACATGCCCCGAGCGAGAAAGGGCCCTGCTCCACGCGGAACTGGGCGCTGACCAGGGCTGCCCAACGCCGGCCAATTCTCACGAGCGTTCTGCCCAAATCGATCCCGATTTGGGCAGAACGCTCGTGAGAATTGGCCGGAAAAAGCCCGGCGAACACACTTCGGGCACCACAGGGCCGCAGGGCCGCCCCCCCGGGGCCCTGTCCGGGATCGCATGTCGTCGCACTCCGGCACCGCCAGGAGGAGCTGCGGGAGGCGTGCACAGGGGAGGCCGACGCCTCCCGCTCCTCAGCCTCCGGGGGTCCCCTCCCTGGCGCCGGCAGCTGGGGCCGGGCAGCCCCGAAAGCCTGGTCCGGAACCGGGCCTGCTTGCTCAGCCTTCCGTTGCCAGGGGCCTGAGCCTTGGGGCCTCCCCATGGGGAACCCTGAGTCCCGCGCCACGAGTCCCCCGACCGTCCCGGAGACAACGGCACCATTCGCGGCTTCGTCCCAGCCGTGGAGTGAGAGAACAATCCGTTTCCCCACAGAGGCCAGCCCCCTCCACGGGCGCCCCGGCCGCCCGCCACGGCGGAGGCGGACGCCCGGCCACGGCGCCTCCATCCACTCTGCTCGGGGAAACCTCCCCGGCGCCGGGGCCGCCGGCCGCGCCCCATCGTCGCGGCTCGTTTTCCGGGTGTCCGCGACATGCCCCGAGCGAGAAAGGGCCCTGCTCCACGCGGAACTGGGCGCTGACCAGGGCTGCCCAACGCCGGCCAATTCTCACGAGCGTTCTGCCCAAATCGATCCCGATTTGGGCAGAACGCTCGTGAGAATTGGCCGGAAAAAGCCCGGCGAACACACTTCGGGCACCTCAGGGCGGCAGGTCGCCCCCCCGGGGCCCTGTCCGGGATCGCGTGTCGTCGCGTTCCGGCACCGCCAGGAGGAACTGCGGGAGGCGTGCACCGGGGAGGCCGACGCCTCCCGCTCCTCAGCCTCCGGGGGTCCCCTCCCTGGCGCCGGCACCTGGGGCCGGGCAGCCCCGAAACCCGGGCCCGGGCCCGGGCCTGTTTGCTCAGCCTTCCGTTGCCAGGGGCCTGAGCCTGGGGGCCTCCCCATGGGGAACACTGAGTCCCGCGCCACGAGTCCCCCGACCGTCCCGGCGACAACGGCACCATTCGCGGCTTCGTCCCAGCCGTGGAGTGAGAGATCAATCCGTTTCCCCACAGAGGCCAGCCCCCTCCACGGGCGCCCCAGCCGCCCGCCACGGCGGAGGCGGACGCCCGGCCACGGCGCCTCCATCCACTCTGCTCGGGGAAACCTCCCCGGCGCCGGGGCTGCCGGCCGCGCCCCATCGTCGCGGCTCGTTTTCCGGGTGGCCGTGACATGCCCCGAGCGAGAAAGGGCCCTGCTCCACGCGGAACTGGGCGCTGACCAGGGCTGCCCAACGACGGCCAATTCTCACGAGCGTTCTGCCCAAATCGATCCCGATTTGGGCAGAACGCTCGTGAGAATTGGCCGGAAAAAGCCCGGCGAACACACTTCGGGCACCACAGGGCGGCAGGTCGCCCCCCCGGGGCCCTGTCCGGGATCGCGTGTCGTCGCGTTCCGGCACCGCCAGGAGGAGCTGTGGGAGGCGTGCACCGGGGAGGCCGACGCCTCCCGCTCCTCAGCCTCCGGGGGTCCCCTCCCTTGCGCCGGCAGCTAGGGCCGGGCAGCCCCGAAAGCCGGGCCCGGGCCCGGGCCTGCTTGCTCAGCCTTCCATTGCCAGGGGCCTGAGCCTGGGGGCCTCCCCATGGGGAACACTGAGTCCCGCGCCACGAGTCCCCCGACCGTCCCGGAGACAACGGCACCATTCGCGGCTTCGTCCCAGCCGTGGAGTGAGAGAACAATCCGTTTCCCCACAGAGGCCAGGCCCCTCCACGGGCGCCCCGGCCGCCCGCCACGGCGGAGGCGGACGCCCGGCCACGGCGCCTCCATCCACTCTGCTCGGGGAAACCTCCCCGGCGCCGGTCCGCCGGCCGCGCCCCATCGTCGCGGCTCGTTTTCCGGGTGGCCGCGACATGCCCCGAGCGAGAAAGGGCCCTGCTCCACGCGGAACTGGGCGCTGACCAGGGCTGCCCAACGCCGGCCAATTCAAACGAGCGTTCTGCCCAAATCGATCCCGATTTGGGCAGAACGCTCGTGAGAATTGGCCGGAAAAACCCCGGCGAACACACTTCGGGCACCACAGGGCCCCAGGGCCGCCCCCCCGGGGCCCTGTCCGGGATCGCGTGTCGTCGCGTTCTGGCACCGCCAGGAGGAACTGCGGGAGGCGTGCACTGGGGAGGCCGACGCCTCCCGCTCCTCAGCCTCCGGGGGTCCCCTCCCTGGCGCCGGCACCTGGGGCCGGGCAGCCCCGAAACCCGGGCCCGGGCCCGGGCCTGTTTGCTCAGCCTTCCGTTGCCAGGGGCCTGAGCCTGGGGGCCTCCCCATGGGGAACACTGAGTCCCGCGCCACGAGTCCCCCGACCGTCCCGGCGACAACGGCACCATTCGCGGCTTCGTCCCAGCCGTGGAGTGAGAGATCAATCCGTTTCCCCACAGAGGCCAGCCCCCTCCACGGGCGCCCCGGCCGCCCGCCACGGCGGAGGCGGACGCCCGGCCACGGCGCCTCCATCCACTCTGCTCGGGGAAACCTCCCCGGCGCCGGGTCCGCCGGCCGCGCCCCATCGTCGCGGCTCGTTTTCCGGGTGGCCGCGACATGCCCCGAGCGAGAAAGGTCCCTGCTCCACGCGGAACTGGGCGCTGACCAGGGCTGCCCAACGCCGGCCAATTCTCACGAGCGTTCTGCCCAAATCGATCCCGATTTGGGCAGAACGCTCGTGAGAATTGGCCGGAAAAAGCCCGGCGAACACACTTCGGGCACCACAGGGCCGCAGGGCCGCCCCCCCGGGGCCCTGTCCGGGATCGCGTGTCGTCGCGTTCCGGCACCGCCAGGAGGAGCTGCGGGAGGCGTGTACCGGGGAGGCCGACGCCTCCCGCTCCTCAGGCTCCGGGGTCCCCGCCCTGGCGCCGGCAGCTGGGGCCGGGCAGCCCCGAAAGCCGGGCCCGGAACCGGGCCTGTTTGCTCAGTCTTCCGTTGCCAGGGGCCTGAGCCTGGGGGCCTCCCCATGGGGAACCCTAAATCCCGCGACACGAGTCCCCCGACCGTCCCGGCGACAACGGCACCATTCGCGGCTTCGTCCCAGCCGTGGAGTGAGAGATCAATCCGTTTCCCCACAGAGGCCAGCCCCCTCCACGGGCGCCCCGGCCGCCCACCACGGCGGAGGCGGACGCCCGGCCACGGCGCCTCCATTCACTCTGCTCGGGGAAACCTCCCCGGCGCCGGGGCCGCCGGCCACGCCCCATCGTCGCGGCTCGTTTTCCGGGTGGCCTCGACATGCCCCGAGCGAGAAAGGGCCCTGCTCCACGCGGAACTGGGCGCTGACCAGGGCTGCCCAACGCCGGCCAATTCTCACGAGCGTTCTGCCCAAATCGATCCCGATTTGGGCAGAACGCTCGTGAGAATTGGCCGGAAAAAGCCCGGCGAACACACTTCGGGCACCACAGGGCCGCAGGGCCGCCCCCCCGGGGCCCTGTCCGGGATCGCATGTCGTCGCACTCCGGCACCGCCAGGAGGAGCTGCGGGAGGCGTGCACAGGGGAGGCCGACGCCTCCCGCTCCTCAGCCTCCGGGGGTCCCCTCCCTGGCGCCGGCAGCTGGGGCCGGGCAGCCCCGAAAGCCTGGTCCGGAACCGGGCCTGCTTGCTCAGCCTTCCGTTGCCAGGGGCCTGAGCCTTGGGGCCTCCCCATGGGGAACCCTGAGTCCCGCGCCACGAGTCCCCCGACCGTCCCGGAGACAACGGCACCATTCGCGGCTTCGTCCCAGCCGTGGAGTGAGAGAACAATCCGTTTCCCCACAGAGGCCAGCCCCCTCCACGGGCGCCCCGGCCGCCCGCCACGGCGGAGGCGGACGCCCGGCCACGGCGCCTCCATCCACTCTGCTCGGGGAAACCTCCCCGGCGCCGGGGCCGCCGGCCGCGCCCCATCGTCGCGGCTCGTTTTCCGGGTGTCTGCGACATGCCCCGAGCGAGAAAGGGCCCTGCTCCACGCGGAACTGGGCGCTGACCAGGGCTGCCCAACGCCGGCCAATTCTCACGAGCGTTCTGCCCAAATCGATCCCGATTTGGGCAGAACGCTCGTGAGAATTGGCCGGAAAAAGCCCGGCGAACACACTTCGGGCACCTCAGGGCGGCAGGTCGCCCCCCCGGGGCCCTGTCCGGGATCGCGTGTCGTCGCGTTCCGGCACCGCCAGGAGGAGCTGTGGGAGGCGTGCACCGGGGAGGCCGACGCCTCCCGCTCCTCAGCCTCCGGGGGTCCCCTCCCTGGCGCCGGCAGCTAGGGCCGGGCAGCCCCGAAAGCCGGGCCCGGGCCCGGGCCTGCTTGCTCAGCCTTCCATTGCCAGGGGCCTGAGCCTGGGGGCCTCCCCATGGGGAACACTGAGTCCCGCGCCACGAGTCCCCCGACCGTCCCGGAGACAACGGCACCATTCGCGGCTTCGTCCCAGCCGTGGAGTGAGAGAACAATCCGTTTCCCCACAGAGGCCAGGCCCCTCCACGGGCGCCCCGGCCGCCCGCCACGGCGGAGGCGGACGCCCGGCCACGGCGCCTCCATCCACTCTGCTCGGGGAAACCTCCCCGGCGCCGGTCCGCCGGCCGCGCCCCATCGTCGCGGCTCGTTTTCCGGGTGGCCGCGACATGCCCCGAGCGAGAAAGGGCCCTGCTCCACGCGGAACTGGGCGCTGACCAGGGCTGCCCAACGCCGGCCAATTCTCACGAGCGTTCTGCCCAAATAGATCCTGATTTGGGCAGAACGCTCGTGAGAATTGGCCGGAAAAAGCCCGGCGAACACACTTCGGGCACCACAGGGCCGCAGGGCCGCCCCCCCGGGGCCCTGTCCGGGATCCCGTGTCGTCGCGTTCCGGCACCGCCAGGAGGAACTGCGGGAGGCGTGCACCGGGGAGGCCGACGCCTCCCGCTCCTCAGCCTCCGGGGGTCCCCTCCCTGGCGCCGGCAGCTGGGGCCGGGCAGCCCCGAAAGCCGGGCCCGGGCCCGGGCCTGTTTGCTCAGCCTTCCGTTGCCAGGGGCCTGAGCCTGGGGGCCTCCCCATGGGGAACACTGAGTGCCGCGCCACGAGTCCCCCGACCGTCCCGGCGACAACGGCACCATTCGCGGCTTCGTCCCAGCCGTGGAGTGAGAGATCAATCCGTTTCCCCACAGAGGCCAGCCCCCTCCACGGGCGCCCCGGCCGCCCACCACGGCGGAGGCGGACGCCCGGCCACGGCGCCTCCATTCACTCTGCTCGGGGAAACCTCCCCGGCGCCGGGGCCGCCGGCCGCGCCCCATCGTCGCGGCTCGTTTTCCGGGTGGCCGCGACATGCCCCGAGCGAGAAAGGGCCCTGCACCACGCGGAACTGGGCGCTGACCAGGGCTGCCCAACGCCGGCCAATTCTCACGAGCCTTCTGCCCAAATCGATCCCGATTTGGGCAGAACGCTCGTGAGAATTGGCCGGAAAAAGCCCGGCGAACACACTTCGGGCACCACAGGGCCGCAGGGCCGCCCCCCCGGGGCCCTGTCCGGGATCGCGTGTCGTCGCGTTCCGGCACCGCCAGGAGGAGCTGCGGGAGGCGTGCACCGGGGAGGCCGACGCCTCCCGCTCCTCAGCCTCCAGGGTTCCCCTCCCTGGCGCCGGCAGCTGGGGCCGGGCAGCCCCGAAAGCCGGGCCCGGGCCCGGGCCTGCTTGCTCAGTCTTCCGTTGCCAGGGGCCTGAGCCTGGGGGCCTCCCCAAGGGGAACCCTGAGTCCCGCGCCACGAGTCCCCCGACCGTCCCGGCGACAACTGCACAATTCGCGGCTTCGTCCCAGCCGTGGAGTGAGAGAACAATCCGTTTCCCCACAGAGGCCAGGCCCCTCCACGGGCGCCCCGGCCGCCCGCCACGGCGGAGGCGGACGCCCGGCCACGGCGCCTCCATCCACTCTGCTCGGGGAAACCTCCCCGGCGCCGGGGCCGCCGGCCGCGCCCCATCGTCGCGGCTCGTTTTCCGGGTGGCCGCGACATGCCCCGAGTGAGAAAGGGCCCTGCTCCACGCGGAACTGGCCGTTGAACAGGGCTGCCCAACGCCGGCCAATTCTCACGAGCGTTCTGCCCAAATCGATCCCGATTTGGGCAGAACGCTCGTGAGAATTGGCCGGAAAAACCCCGGCGAACACACTTCGGGCACCACAGGGCCGCAGGGCCCCCCCCCAGGGGCCCTGTCCGGAATCGCCTGTCGTCGCGTTCCGGCACCGCCAGGAGGAGCTGCGGGAGGCGTGCACCGGGGAGGCCGACGCCTCCCGCTCCTCAGCCTCCGGGGGTCCCCTCCCTGGCGCCGGCAGCTGGGGCCGGGCAGCCCCGAAAGCCGGGCCCGGGCCCGGTCCTGTTTGCTCGGCCTTCCGTTGCCAGGGGCCTGAGCCTGGGGGCCTCCCCATGGGGAACACTGAGTCCCGCGCCACGAGTCCATCGACCGTCCCGGCGACAACGGCACCATTCGCGGCTTCGTCCCAGCCGTGGAGTGAGAGATCAATCTGTTTCCCCACAGAGGCCAGCCCCCTCCACGGGCGCCCCGGCCGCCCGCCACGGCGGAGGCGGACGCCCAGCCACGGCGCCTCCATCCACTCTGCTCGGGGAAACCTCCCCGGCGCCGGGGCCGCCGGCCGCGCCCCATCGTCGCGGATCGTTTTCCGGGTGGCCGCGACATGCCCCGAGCGAGAAAGGGCCCTGCTCCACGCGGAACTGGGCGCTGACCAGGGCTGCCCAACGCCGGCCAATGCTCACGAGCGTTCTGCCCAAATCGATCCCGAGTTGGGCAGAACGCTCGTGAGAATTGGCCGGAAAAAGCCCGGCGAACACACTTCGGGCACCACAGGGCCGCAGGGCCCCCCCCCCGGGGCCCTGTCCGGGATCGCGTGTCGTCGCGTTCCGGCACCGCCAGGAGGAGCTGCGGTAGGCGTGTACCGGGGAGGCCGACGCCTCCCGCTCCTCAGCCTCCGGGGGTCCCCTCCCTGGCGCCGGCAGCTGGGGCCGGGCAGCCCCGAAAGCCGGGCCCGGAACAGGGCCTGCTTGCTCAGCCTTCCGTTGCCAGGGGCCTGAGCCTGGGGGCCTCCCCTTGGGGAACACTGAGTCCCGCGCCACGAGTCCCCCGACCGTCCCGGCGACAACGGCACCATTCGCGGCTTCGTCCCAGCCGTGGAGTGAGAGATCAATCCGTTTCCCCACAGAGGCCAGCCCCCTCCACGGGCGCCCCGGCCGCCCGCCACGGCGGAGGCGGACGCCCGGCCACGCCGCCTCCATCCACTCTGCTCGGGGAAAACTCCCCGGCGCCGGGGCCGCCGGCCGCGCCCCATCGTCGCGGCTCGTTTTCCGGGTGGCCGTGACATGCCCCGAGCGAGAAAGGGCCCTGCTCCACGCGGAACTGGGCGCTGACCAGGGCTGCCCAACGCCGGCCAATTCTCACGAGCGTTCTGCCCAAATCGATCCCGATTTGGGCAGAACGCTCGTGAGAATTGGCCGGAAAAAGCCCGGCGAACACACTTCGGGCACCACAGGGCCGCAGGGCCGCCCCCCCGGGGCCCTGTCCGGGATCGCGTGTCGTCGCGTTCCGGCACCGCCAGGAGGAACTGCGGGAGGCGTGCACCGGGGAGGCCGACGCCTCCCGCTCCTCAGCCTCCGGGGGTCCCCTCCCTGGCGCCGGCAGCTGGGGCCGGGCAGCCCCGAAAGCCGGGCCCGGGCCCGGGCCTGTTTGCTCAGCCTTCCGTTGCCAGGGGCCTGAGCCTGGGGGCCTCCCCATGGGGAACACTGAGTCCCGCGCCACGAGTCCCCCGACCGTCCCGGCGACAACGGCACCATTCGCGGCTTCGTCCCAGCCGTGGAGTGAGAGATCAATCCGTTTCCCCACAGAGGCCAGCCCCCTCCACGGGCGCCCCGGCCGCCCGCCACGGCGGAGGCGGACGCCCGGCCACGGCGCCTCCATCCACTCTGCTCGGGGAAACCTCCCCGGCGCCGGGTCCGCCGGCCGCGCCCCATCGTCGCGGCTCGTTTTCCGGGTGGCCGCGACATGCCCCGAGCGAGAAAGGGCCCTGCTCCACGCGGAACTGGGCGCTGACCAGGGCTGCCCAACGCCGGCCAATTCTCACGAGCGTTCTGCCCAAATCGATCCCGATTTGGGCAGAACGCTCGTGAGAATTGGCCGGAAAAAGCCCGGCGAACACACTTCGGGCACCACAGGGCCGCAGGGCCGCCCCCCCGGGGCCCTGTCCGGGATCGCATGTCGTCGCACTCCGGCACCTCCAGGAGGATCTGCGGGAGGCGTGCACAGGGGAGGCCGACGCCTCCCGCTCCTCAGCCTCCGGGGGTCCCCTCCCTGGCGCCGGCAGCTGGGGCCGGGCAGCCCCGAAAGCCTGGTCCGGAACCGGGCCTGCTTGCTCAGCCTTCCGTTGCCAGGGGCCTGAGCCTTGGGGCCTCCCCATGGGGAACCCTGAGTCCCGCGCCACGAGTCCCCCGACCGTCCCGGAGACAACGGCACCATTCGCGGCTTCGTCCCAGCCGTGGAGTGAGAGAACAATCCGTTTCCCCACAGAGGCCAGCCCCCTCCACGGGCGCCCCGGCCGCCCGCCACGGCGGAGGCGGACGCCCGGCCACGGCGCCTCCATCCACTCTGCTCGGGGAAACCTCCCCGGCGCCGGGGCCGCCGGCCGCGCCCCATCGTCGCGGCTCGTTTTCCGGGTGTCTGCGACATGCCCCGAGCGAGAAAGGGCCCTGCTCCACGCGGAACTGGGCGCTGACCAGGGCTGCCCAACGCCGGCCAATTCTCACGAGCGTTCTGCCCAAATCGATCCCGATTTGGGCAGAACGCTCGTGAGAATTGGCCGGAAAAAGCCCGGCGAACACACTTCGGGCACCTCAGGGCGGCAGGTCGCCCCCCCGGGGCCCTGTCCGGGATCGCGTGTCGTCGCGTTCCGGCACCGCCAGGAGGAGCTGTGGGAGGCGTGCACCGGGGAGGCCGACGCCTCCCGCTCCTCAGCCTCCGGGGGTCCCCTCCCTTGCGCCGGCAGCTAGGGCCGGGCAGCCCCGAAAGCCGGGCCCGGGCCCGGGCCTGCTTGCTCAGCCTTCCATTGCCAGGGGCCTGAGCCTGGGGGCCTCCCCATGGGGAACACTGAGTCCCGCGCCACGAGTCCCCCGACCGTCCCGGAGACAACGGCACCATTCGCGGCTTCGTCCCAGCCGTGGAGTGAGAGAACAATCCGTTTCCCCACAGAGGCCAGGCCCCTCCACGGGCGCCCCGGCCGCCCGCCACGGCGGAGGCGGACGCCCGGCCACGGCGCCTCCATCCACTCTGCTCGGGGAAACCTCCCCGGCGCCGGTCCGCCGGCCGCGCCCCATCGTCGCGGCTCGTTTTCCGGGTGGCCGCGACATGCCCCGAGCGAGAAAGGGCCCTGCTCCACGCGGAACTGGGCGCTGACCAGGGCTGCCCAACGCCGGCCAATTCTCACGAGCGTTCTGCCCAAATAGATCCTGATTTGGGCAGAACGCTCGTGAGAATTGGCCGGAAAAAGCCCGGCGAACACACTTCGGGCACCACAGGGCCGCAGGGCCGCCCCCCCGGGGCCCTGTCCGGGATCGCGTGTCGTCGCGTTCCGGCACCGCCAGGAGGAACTGCGGGAGGCGTGCACCGGGGAGGCCGACGCCTCCCGCTCCTCAGCCTCCGGGGGTCCCCTCCCTGGCGCCGGCAGCTGGGGCCGGGCAGCCCCGAAAGCCGGGCCCGGGCCCGGGCCTGTTTGCTCAGCCTTCCGTTGCCAGGGGCCTGAGCCTGGGGGCCTCCCCATGGGGAACACTGAGTGCCGCGCCACGAGTCCCCCGACCGTCCCGGCGACAACGGCACCATTCGCGGCTTCGTCCCAGCCGTGGAGTGAGAGATCAATCCGTTTCCCCACAGAGGCCAGCCCCCTCCACGGGCGCCCCGGCCGCCCACCACGGCGGAGGCGGACGCCCGGCCACGGCGCCTCCATTCACTCTGCTCGGGGAAACCTCCCCGGCGCCGGGGCCGCCGGCCGCGCCCCATCGTCGCGGCTCGTTTTCCGGGTGGCCGCGACATGCCCCGAGCGAGAAAGGGCCCTGCACCACGCGGAACTGGGCGCTGACCAGGGCTGCCCAACGCCGGCCAATTCTCACGAGCCTTCTGCCCAAATCGATCCCGATTTGGGCAGAACGCTCGTGAGAATTGGCCGGAAAAAGCCCGGCGAACACACTTCGGGCACCACAGGGCCGCAGGGCCGCCCCCCCGGGGCCCTGTCCGGGATCGCGTGTCGTCGCGTTCCGGCACCGCCAGGAGGAGCTGCGGGAGGCGTGCACCGGGGAGGCCGACGCCTCCCGCTCCTCAGCCTCCAGGGTTCCCCTCCCTGGCGCCGGCAGCTGGGGCCGGGCAGCCCCGAAAGCCGGGCCCGGGCCCGGGCCTGCTTGCTCAGTCTTCCGTTGCCAGGGGCCTGAGCCTGGGGGCCTCCCCAAGGGGAACCCTGAGTCCCGCGCCACGAGTCCCCCGACCGTCCCGGCGACAACTGCACAATTCGCGGCTTCGTCCCAGCCGTGGAGTGAGAGAACAATCCGTTTCCCCACAGAGGCCAGGCCCCTCCACGGGCGCCCCGGCCGCCCGCCACGGCGGAGGCGGACGCCCGGCCACTGCGCCTCCATCCACTCTGCTCGGGGAAACCTCCCCGGCGCCGGGGCCGCCGGCCGCGCCCCATCGTCGCGGCTCGTTTTCCGGGTGGCCGCGACATGCCCCGAGTGAGAAAGGGCCCTGCTCCACGCGGAACTGGCCGTTGAACAGGGCTGCCCAACGCCGGCCAATTCTCACGAGCGTTCTGCCCAAATCGATCCCGATTTGGGCAGAACGCTCGTGAGAATTGGCCGGAAAAACCCCGGCGAACACACTTCGGGCACCACAGGGCCGCAGGGCCCCCCCCCAGGGGCCCTGTCCGGAATCGCCTGTCGTCGCGTTCCGGCACCGCCAGGAGGAGCTGCGGGAGGCGTGCACCGGGGAGGCCGACGCCTCCCGCTCCTCAGCCTCCGGGGGTCCCCTCCCTGGCGCCGGCAGCTGGGGCCGGGCAGCCCCGAAAGCCGGGCCCGGGCCCGGTCCTGTTTGCTCGGCCTTCCGTTGCCAGGGGCCTGAGCCTGGGGGCCTCCCCATGGGGAACACTGAGTCCCGCGCCACGAGTCCATCGACCGTCCCAGCGACAACGGCACCATTCGCGGCTTCGTCCCAGCCGTGGAGTGAGAGATCAATCTGTTTCCCCACAGAGGCCAGCCCCCTCCACGGGCGCCCCGGCCGCCCGCCACGGCGGAGGCGGACGCCCAGCCACGGCGCCTCCATCCACTCTGCTCGGGGAAACCTCCCCGGCGCCGGGGCCGCCGGCCGCGCCCCATCGTCGCGGATCGTTTTCCGGGTGGCCGCGACATGCCCCGAGCGAGAAAGGGCCCTGCTCCACGCGGAACTGGGCGCTGACCAGGGCTGCCCAACGCCGGCCAATGCTCACGAGCGTTCTGCCCAAATCGATCCCGAGTTGGGCAGAACGCTCGTGAGAATTGGCCGGAAAAAGCCCGGCGAACACACTTCGGGCACCACAGGGCCGCAGGGCCCCCCCCCCGGGGCCCTGTCCGGGATCGCGTGTCGTCGCGTTCCGGCACCGCCAGGAGGAGCTGCGGTAGGCGTGTACCGGGGAGGCCGACGCCTCCCGCTCCTCAGCCTCCGGGGGTCCCCTCCCTGGCGCCGGCAGCTGGGGCCGGGCAGCCCCGAAAGCCGGGCCCGGAACAGGGCCTGCTTGCTCAGCCTTCCGTTGCCAGGGGCCTGAGCCTGGGGGCCTCCCCTTGGGGAACACTGAGTCCCGCGCCACGAGTCCCCCGACCGTCCCGGCGACAACGGCACCATTCGCGGCTTCGTCCCAGCCGTGGAGTGAGAGATCAATCCGTTTCCCCACAGAGGCCAGCCCCCTCCACGGGCGCCCCGGCCGCCCGCCACGGCGGAGGCGGACGCCCGGCCACGGCGCCTCCATCCACTCTGCTCGGGGAAACCTCCCCGGCGCCGGGGCCGCCGGCCGCGCCCCATCGTCGCGGCTCGTTTTCCGGGTGGCCGCGACATGCCCCGAGCGAGAAAGGGCCCTGCTCCACGCGGAACTGGGCGCTGACCAGGGCTGCCCAACGCCGGCCAATTCTCACGAGCGTTCTGCCCAAATCGATCCCGATTTGGGCAGAACGCTCGTGAGAATTGGCCGGAAAAAGCCCGGCGAACACACTTCGGGCACCACAGGGCCGCAGGGCCGCCCCCCCGGGGCCCTGTCCGGGATCGCGTGTCGTCGCGTTCCGGCACCGCCAGGAGGAACTGCGGGAGGCGTGCACCGGGGAGGCCGACGCCTCCCGCTCCTCAGCCTCCGGGGGTCCCCTCCCTGGCGCCGGCAGCTGGGGCCGGGCAGCCCCGAAAGCCGGGCCCGGGCCCGGGCCTGTTTGCTCAGCCTTCCGTTGCCAGGGGCCTGAGCCTGGGGGCCTCCCCATGGGGAACACTGAGTCCCGCGCCACGAGTCCCCCGACTGTCCCGGCGACAACGGCACCATTCGCGGCTTCGTCCCAGCCGTGGAGTGAGAGATCAATCCGTTTCCCCACAGAGGCCAGCCCCCTCCACGGGCGCCCCGGCCGCCCGCCACGGCGGAGGCGGACGCCCGGCCACGGCGCCTCCATCCACTCTGCTCGGGGAAACCTCCCCGGCGCCGGGTCCGCCGGCCGCGCCCCATCGTCGCGGCTCGTTTTCCGGGTGGCCGCGACATGCCCCGAGCGAGAAAGGGCCCTGCTCCACGCGGAACTGGGCGCTGACCAGGGCTGCCCAACGCCGGCCAATTCTCACGAGCGTTCTGCCCAAATCGGTCCCGATTTGGGCAGAACGCTCGTGAGAATTGGCCGGAAAAACCCCGGCGAACACACTTCGGGCACCACAGGGCCCCAGGGCCGCCCCCCCGGGGCCCTGTCCGGGATCGCGTGTCGTCGTGTTCCGGCACCGCCAGGAGGAACTGCGGGAGGCGTGCACCGGGGAGGCCGACGCCTCCCGCTCCTCAGCCTCCGGGGGTCCCCTCCCTGGCGCCGGCAGCTGGGGCCGGGCAGCCCCGAAACCCGGGCCCGGGCCCGGGGCTGTTTGCTCAGCCTTCCGTTGCCAGGGGCCTGAGCCTGGGGGCCTCCCCATGGGGAACACTGAGTCCCGCGCCACGAGTCCCCCGACCGTCCCGGCGACAACGGCACCATTCGCGGCTTCGTCCCAGCCGTGGAGTGAGAGATCAATCCGTTTCCCCACAGAGGCCAGCCCCCTCCACGGGCGCCCCGGCCGCCCGCCACGGCGGAGGCGGACGCCCGGCCACGGCGCCTCCATCCACTCTGCTCGGGGAAACCTCCCCGGCGCCGGGTCCGCCGGCCGCGCCCCATCGTCGCGGCTCGTTTTCCGGGTGGCCGCGACATGCCCCGAGCGAGAAAGGCCCCTGCTCCACGCGGAACTGGGCGCTGACCAGGGCTGCCCAACGCCGGCCAATTCTCACGAGCGTTCTGCCCAAATCGATCCCGATTTGGGCAGAACGCTCGTGAGAATTGGCCGGAAAAAGCCCGGCGAACACACTTCGGGCACCACAGGGCCGCAGGGCCGCCCCCCCGGGGCCCTGTCCGGGATCGCGTGTCGTCGCGTTCCGGCACCGCCAGGAGGAGCTGCGGGAGGCGTGTACCGGGGAGGCCGACGCCTCCCGCTCCTCAGGCTCCGGGGTCCCCGCCCTGGCGCTGGCAGCTGGGGCCGGGCAGCCCCGAAAGCCGGGCCCGGAACCGGGCCTGTTTGCTCAGTCTTCCGTTGCCAGGGGCCTGAGCCTGGGGGCCTCCCCATGGGGAACCCTAAATCCCGCGACACGAGTCCCCCGACCGTCCCGGCGACAACGGCACCATTCGCGGCTTCGTCCCAGCCGTGGAGTGAGAGATCAATCCGTTTCCCCACAGAGGCCAGCCCCCTCCACGGGCGCCCCGGCCGCCCACCACGGCGGAGGCGGACGCCCGGCCACGGCGCCTCCATTCACTCTGCTCGGGGAAACCTCCCCGGCGCCGGGGCCGCCGGCCACGCCCCATCGTCGCGGCTCGTTTTCCGGGTGGCCTCGACATGCCCCGAGCGAGAAACGGCCCTGCTCCACGCGGAACTGGGCGCTGACCAGGGCTGCCCAACGCCGGCCAATTCTCACGAGCGTTCTGCCCAAATCGATCCCGATTTGGGCAGAACGCTCGTGAGAATTGGCCGGAAAAAGCCCGGCGAACACACTTCGGGCACCACAGGGCCGCAGGGCCGCCCCCCCGGGGCCCTGTCCGGGATCGCGTGTCGTCGCATTCCGGCACCGCCAGGAGGAGCTGCGGGAGGCGTGCACAGGGGAGGCCGACGCCTCCCGCTCCTCAGCCTCCGGGGGTCCCCTCCCTGGCGCCGGCAGCTGGGGCCGGGCAGCCCCGAAAGCCTGGTCCAGAACCGGGCCTGCTTGCTCAGCCTTCCGTTGCCAGGGGCCTGAGCCTTGGGGCCTCCCCATGGGGAACCCTGAGTCCCGCGCCACGAGTCCCCCGACCGTCCCGGAGACAACGGCACCATTCGCGGCTTCGTCCCAGCCGTGGAGTGAGAGAACAATCCGTTTCCCCACAGAGGCCAGCCCCCTCCACGGGCGCCCCGGCCGCCCGCCACGGCGGAGGCGGACGCCCGGCCACGGCGCCTCCATCCACTCTGCTCGGGGAAACCTCCCCGGCGCCGGGGCCGCCGGCCGCGCCCCATCGTCGCTGCTCGTTTTCCGGGTGTCCGCGACATGCCCCGAGCGAGAAAGGGCCCTGCTCCACGCGGAACTGGGCGCTGACCAGGGCTGCCCAACGCCGGCCAATTCTCACGAGCGTTCTGCCCAAATCGATCCCGATTTGGGCAGAACACTCGTGAGAATTGGCCGGAAAAAGCCCGGCGAACACACTTCGGGCACCACAGGGCGGCAGGTCGCCCCCCCGGGGCCCTGTCCGGGATCGCGTGTCGTCGCGTTCCGGCACCGCCAGGAGGAGCTGTGGGAGGCGTGCACCGGGGAGGCCGACGCCTCCCGCTCCTCAGCCTCCGGGGGTCCCCTCCCTTGCGCCGGCAGCTAGGGCCGGGCAGCCCCGAAAGCCGGGCCCGGGCCCGGGCCTGCTTGCTCAGCCTTCCATTGCCAGGGGCCTGAGCCTGGGGGCCTCCCCATGGGGAACACTGAGTCCCGCGCCACGAGTCCCCCGACCGTCCCGGAGACAACGGCACCATTCGCGGCTTCGTCCCAGCCGTGGAGTGAGAGAACAATCCGTTTCCCCACAGAGGCCAGGCCCCTCCACGGGCGCCCCGGCCGCCCGCCACGGCGGAGGCGGACGCCCGGCCACGGCGCCTCCATCCACTCTGCTCGGGGAAACCTCCCCGGCGCCGGTCCGCCGGCCGCGCCCCATCGTCGCGGCTCGTTTTCCGGGTGGCCGCGACATGCCCCGAGCGAGAAAGGGCCCTGCTCCACGCGGAACTGGGCGCTGACCAGGGCTGCCCAACGCCGGCCAATTCTCACGAGCGTTCTGCCCAAATCGATCCCGATTTGGGCAGAACGCTCGTGAGAATTGGCCGGAAAAACCCCGGCGAACACACTTCGGGCACCACAGGGCCCCAGGGCCGCCCCCCCGGGGCCCTGTCCGGGATCGCGTGTCGTCGCGTTCCGGCACCGCCAGGAGGAACTGCGGGAAGCGTGCACCGGGGAGGCCGACGCCTCCCGCTCCTCAGCCTCCGGGGGTCCCCTCCCTGGCGCCGGCACCTGGGGCCGGGCAGCCCCGAAACCCGGGCCCGGGCCCGGGCCTGTTTGCTCAGCCTTCCGTTGCCAGGGGCCTGAGCCTGGGGGCCTCCCCATGGGGAACACTGAGTCCCGCGCCACGAGTCCCCCGACCGTCCCGGCGACAACGGCACCATTCGCGGCTTCGTCCCAGCCGTGGAGTGAGAGATCAATCCGTTTCCCCACAGAGGCCAGCCCCCTCCACGGGCGCCCCGGCCGCCCGCCACGGCGGAGGCGGACGCCCGGCCACGGCGCCTCCATCCACTCTGCTCGGGGAAACCTCCCCGGCGCCGGGTCCGCCGGCCGCGCCCCATCGTCGCGGCTCGTTTTCCGGGTGGCCGCGACATGCCCCGAGCGAGAAAGGTCCCTGCTCCACGCGGAACTGGGCGCTGACCAGGGCTGCCCAACGCCGGCCAATTCTCACGAGCGTTCTGCCCAAATCGATCCCGATTTGGGCAGAACGCTCGTGAGAATTGGCCGGAAAAAGCCCGGCGAACACACTTCGGGCACCACAGGGCCGCAGGGCCGCCCCCCCGGGGCCCTGTCCGGGATCGCGTGTCGTCGCGTTCCGGCACCGCCAGGAGGAGCTGCGGGAGGCGTGTACCGGGGAGGCCGACGCCTCCCGCTCCTCAGGCTCCGGGGTCCCCGCCCTGGCGCCGGCAGCTGGGGCCGGGCAGCCCCGAAAGCCGGGCCCGGAACCGGGCCTGTTTGCTCAGTCTTCCGTTGCCAGGGGCCTGAGCCTGGGGGCCTCCCCATGGGGAACCCTAAATCCCGCGACACGAGTCCCCCGACCGTCCCGGCGACAACGGCACCATTCGCGGCTTCGTCCCAGCCGTGGAGTGAGAGATCAATCCGTTTCCCCACAGAGGCCAGCCCCCTCCACGGGCGCCCCGGCCGCCCACCACGGCGGAGGCGGACGCCCGGCCACGGCGCCTCCATTCACTCTGCTCGGGGAAACCTCCCCGGCGCCGGGGCCGCCGGCCACGCCCCATCGTCGCGGCTCGTTTTCCGGGTGGCCTCGACATGCCCCGAGCGAGAAAGGGCCCTGCTCCACGCGGAACTGGGCGCTGACCAGGGCTGCCCAACGCCGGCCAATTCTCACGAGCGTTCTGCCCAAATCGATCCCGATTTGGGCAGAACGCTCGTGAGAATTGGCCGGAAAAAGCCCGGCGAACACACTTCGGGCACCACAGGGCCGCAGGGCCGCCCCCCCGGGGCCCTGTCCGGGATCGCGTGTCGTCGCACTCCGGCACCGCCAGGAGGAGCTGCGGGAGGCGTGCACAGGGGAGGCCGACGCCTCCCGCTCCTCAGCCTCCGGGGGTCCCCTCCCTGGCGCCGGCAGCTGGGGCCGGGCAGCCCCGAAAGCCTGGTCCGGAACCGGGCCTGCTTGCTCAGCCTTCCGTTGCCAGGGGCCTGAGCCTTGGGGCCTCCCCATGGGGAACCCTGAGTCCCGCGCCACGAGTCCCCCGACCGTCCCGGCGACAACGGCACCATTCGCGGCTTCGTCCCAGCCGTGGAGTGAGAGATCAATCCGTTTCCCCACAGAGGCCAGCCCCCTCCACGGGCGCCCCGGCCGCCCGCCACGGCGGAGGCGGACGCCCGGCCACGGCGCCTCCATCCACTCTGCTCGGGGAAACCTCCCCGGCGCCGGGGCCGCCGGCCGCGCCCCATCGTCGCGGCTCGTTTTCCGGGTGGCCGCGACATGCCCCGAGCGAGAAAGGGCCCTGCTCCACGCGGAACTGGGCGCTGACCAGGGCTGCCCAACGCCGGCCAATTCTCACGAGCGTTCTGCCCAAATCGATCCCGATTTGGGCAGAACGCTCGTGAGAATTGGCCGGAAAAAGCCCGGCGAACACACTTCGGGCACCACAGGGCCGCAGGGCCGCCCCCCCCGGGGCCCTGTCCGGGATCGCGTGTCGTCGCGTTCCGGCACCGCCAGGAGGAACTGCGGGAGGCGTGCACCGGGGAGGCCGACGCCTCCCGCTCCTCAGCCTCCGGGGGTCCCCTCCCTGGCGCCGGCAGCTGGGGCCGGGCAGCCCCGAAAGCCGGGCCCGGGCCCGGGCCTGTTTGCTCAGCCTTCCGTTGCCAGGGGCCTGAGCCTGGGGGCCTCCCCATGGGGAACATTGAGTCCCGCGCCACGAGTCCCCCGACCGTCCCGGCGACAACGGCACCATTCGCGGCTTCGTCCCAGCCGTGGAGTGAGAGAACAATCCGTTTCCCCACAGAGGCCAGGCCCCTCCACGGGCGCCCCGGCCGCCCGCCACGGCGGAGGCGGACGCCCGGCCACGGCGCCTCCATCCACTCTGCTCGGGGAAACCTCCCCGGCGCCGGGGCCGCCGGCCGCGCCCCATCGTCGCGGCTCGTTTTCCGGGTGGCCGCGACATGCCCCGAGTGAGAAAGGGCCCTGCTCCACGCGGAACTGGCCGTTGAACAGGGCTGCCCAACGCCGGCCAATTCTCACGAGCGTTCTGCCCAAATCGATCCCGATTTGGGCAGAACGCTCGTGAGAATTGGCCGGAAAAACCCCGGCGAACACACTTCGGGCACCACAGGGCCGCAGGGCCCCCCCCCAGGGGCCCTGTCCGGTATCGCGTGTCGTCGCGTTCCGGCACCGCCAGGAGGAGCTGCGGGAGGCGTGCACCGGGGAGGCCGACGCCTCCCGCTCCTCAGCCTCCGGGGGTCCCCTCCCTGGCGCCGGCAGCTGAGGCCGGGCAGCCCCGAAAGCCGGGCCCGGGCCCGGTCCTGTTTGCTCGGCCTTCCGTTGCCAGGGGCCTGAGCCTGGGGGCCTCCCCATGGGGAACACTGAGTCCCGCGCCACGAGTCCCCCGACCGTCCCGGCGACAACGGCACCATTCGCGGCTTCGTCCCAGCCGTGGAGTGAGAGATAAATCTGTTTCCCCACAGAGGCCAGCCCCCTCCACGGGCGCCCCGGCCGCCCGCCACGGCGGAGGCGGACGCCCAGCCACGGCGCCTCCATCCACTCTGCTCGGGGAAACCTCCCCGGCGCCGGGGCCGCCGGCCGCGCCCCATCGTCGCGGATCGTTTTCCGGGTGGCCGCGACATGCCCCGAGCGAGAAAGGGCCCTGCTCCACGCGGAACTGGGCGCTGACCAGGGCTGCCCAACGCCGGCCAATGCTCACGAGCGTTCTGCCCAAATCGATCCCGAGTTGGGCAGAACGCTCGTGAGAATTGGCCGGAAAAAGCCCGGCGAACACACTTCGGGCACCACAGGGCCGCAGGGCCCCCCCCCCCGGGGCCCTGTCCGGGATCGCGTGTCGTCGCGTTCCGGCACCGCCAGGAGGAGCTGCGGTAGGCGTGTACCGGGGAGGCCGACGCCTCCCGCTCCTCAGCCTCCGGGGGTCCCCTCCCTGGCGCCAGCAGCTGGGCCCGGGCAGCCCCGAAAGCCGGGCCCGGAACAGGGCCTGCTTGCTCAGCCTTCCGTTGCCAGGGGCCTGAGCCTGGGGGCCTCCCCTTGGGGAACACTGAGTCCCGCGCCACGAGTCCCCCGACCGTCCCGGCGACAACGGCACCATTCGCGGCTTCGTCCCAGCCGTGGAGTGAGAGATCAATCCGTTTCCCCACAGAGGCCAGCCCCCTCCACGGGCGCCCAGGCCGCCCGCCACGGCGGAGGCGGACGCCCGGCCACGGCGCCTCCATCCACTCTGCTCGGGGAAACCTCCCCGGCGCCGGGGCCGCCGGCCGCGCCCCATCGTCGCGGCTCGTTTTCCGGGTGGCCGCGACATGCCCCGAGCGAGAAAGGGCCCTGCTCCACGCGGAACTGGGCGCTGACTAGGGCTGCCCAACGCCGGCCAATGCTCACGAGCGTTCTGCCCAAATCGATCCCGAGTTGGGCAGAACGCTCGTGAGAATTGGCCGGAAAAAGCCCGGCGAACACACTTCGGGCACCACAGGGCCGCAGGGCCCCCCCCCGGGGCCCTGTCCGGGATCGCGTGTCGTCGCGTTCCGGCACCGCCAGGAGGAGCTTCGGTAGGCGTGTACCGGGGAGGCCGACGCCTCCCGCTCCTCAGCCTCCGGGGGTCCCCTCCCTGGCGCCGGCAGCTGGGGCCGGGCAGCCCCGAAAGCCGGGCCCGGAACAGGGCCTGCTTGCTCAGCCTTCCGTTGCCAGGGGCCTGAGCCTGGGGGCCTCCCCTTGGGGAACACTGAGTCCCGCGCCACGAGTCCCCCGACCGTCCCGGCGACAACGGCACCATTCGCGGCTTCGTCCCAGCCGTGGAGTGAGAGATCAATCCGTTTCCCCACAGAGGCCAGCCCCCTCCACGGGCGCCCCGGCCGCCCGCCACGGCGGAGGCGGACGCCCGGCCACGGCGCCTCCATCCACTCTGCTCGGGGAAACCTCCCCGGCGCCGGGGCCGCCGGCCGCGCCCCATCGTCGCGGCTCGTTTTCCGGGTGGCCGCGACATGCCCCGAGCGAGAAAGGGCCCTGCTCCACGCGGAACTGGGCGCTGACCAGGGCTGCCCAACGCCGGCCAATTCTCACGAGCGTTCTGCCCAAATCGATCCCGATTTGGGCAGAACGCTCGTGAGAATTGGCCGGAAAAAGCCCGGCGAACACACTTCGGGCACCACAGGGCCGCAGGGCCGCCCCCCCGGGGCCCTGTCCGGGATCGCGTGTCGTCGCGTTCCGGCACCGCCAGGAGGAACTGCGGGAGGCGTGCACCGGGGAGGCCGACGCCTCCCGCTCCTCAGCCTCCGGGGGTCCCCTCCCTGGCGCCGGCAGCTGGGGCCGGGCAGCCCCGAAAGCCGGGCCCGGGCCCGGGCCTGTTTGCTCAGCCTTCCGTTGCCAGGGGCCTGAGCCTGGGGGCCTCCCCATGGGGAACACTGAGTCCCGCGCCACGAGTCCCCCGACCGTCCCGGCGACAACGGCACCATTCGCGGCTTCGTCCCAGCCGTGGAGTGAGAGATCAATCCGTTTCCCCACAGAGGCCAGCCCCCTCCACGGGCGCCCCGGCCGCCCGCCACGGCGGAGGCGGACGCCCGGCCACGGCGCCTCCGTCCACTCTGCTCGGGGAAACCTCCCCGGCGCCGGGGCCGCCGGCCGCGCCCCATCGTCGCGGCTCGTTTTCCGGGTGGCCGTGACATGCCCCGAGCGAGAAAGGGCCCTGCTCCACGCGGAACTGGGCGCTGACCAGGGCTGCCCAACGCCGGCCAATTCTCACGAGCGTTCTGCCCAAATCGGTCCCGATTTGGGCAGAACGCTCGTGAGAATTGGCCGGAAAAAACCCCCGCGAAAACACTTCGGGCACCACAGGGCCGCAGGGCCGCCCCCCCGGGGCCCTGTCCGGGATCGCGTGTCGTCGCATTCCGGCACCGCCAGGAGGAGCTGCGGGAGGCGTGCACAGGGGAGGCCGACGCCTCCCGCTCCTCAGCCTCCGGGGGTCCCCTCCCTGGCGCCGGCAGCTGGGGCCGGGCAGCCCCGAAAGCCTGGTCCGGAACCGGGCCTGCTTGCTCAGCCTTCCGTTGCCAGGGGCCTGAGCCTTGGGGCCTCCCCATGGGGAATCCTGAGTCCCGCGCCACGAGTCCCCCGACCGTCCCGGAGACAACGGCACCATTCGCGGCTTCGTCCCAGCCGTGGAGTGAGAGAACAATCCGTTTCCCCACAGAGGCCAGCCCCCTCCACGGGCGCCCCGGCCGCCCGCCACGGCGGAGGCGGACGCCCGGCCACGGCGCCTCCATCCACTCTGCTCGGGGAAACCTCCCCGGCGCCGGGGCCGCCGGCCGCGCCCCATCGTCGCTGCTCGTTTTCCGGGTGTCCGCGACATGCCCCGAGCGAGAAAGGGCCCTGCTCCACGCGGAACTGGGCGCTGACCAGGGCTGCCCAACGCCGGCCAATTCTCACGAGCGTTCTGCCCAAATCGATCCCGATTTGGGCAGAACACTCGTGAGAATTGGCCGGAAAAAGCCCGGCGAACACACTTCGGGCACCACAGGGCGGCAGGTCGCCCCCCCGGGGCCCTGTCCGGGATCGCGTGTCATCGCGTTCCGGCACCGCCAGGAGGAGCTGTGGGAGGCGTGCACCGGGGAGGCCGACGCCTCCCGCTCCTCAGCCTCCGGGGGTCCCCTCCCTTGCGCCGGCAGCTAGGGCCGGGCAGCCCCGAAAGCCGGGCCCGGGCCAGGGCCTGCTTGCTCAGCCTTCCATTGCCAGGGGCCTGAGCCTGGGGGCCTCCCCATGGGGAACACTGAGTCCCGCGCCACGAGTCCCACGACCGTCCCGGAGACAACGGCACCATTCGCGGCTTCGTCCCAGCCGTGGAGTGAGAGAACAATCCGTTTCCCCACAGAGGCCAGGCCCCTCCACGGGCGCCCCGGCCGCCCGCCACGGCGGAGGCGGACGCCCGGCCACGGCGCCTCCATCCACTCTGCTCGGGGAAACCTCTCCGGCGCCGGTCCGCCGGCCGCGCCCCATCGTCGCGGCTCGTTTTCCGGGTGGCCGCGACATGCCCCGAGCGAGAAAGGGCCCTGCTCCACGCGGAACTGGGCGCTGACCAGGGCTGCCCAACGCCGGCCAATTCTCACGAGCGTTCTGCCCAAATCGATCCCGATTTGGGCAGAACGCTCGTGAGAATTGGCCGGAAAAAGCCCGGCGAACACACTTCGGGCACCACAGGGCCGCAGGGCCGCCCCCCCGGGGCCCTGTCCGGGATCGCGTGTCGTCGCGTTCCGGCACCGCCAGGAGGAACTGCGGGAGGCGTGCACCGGGGAGGCCGACGCCTCCCGCTCCTCAGCCTCCGGGGGTCCCCTCCCTGGCGCCGGCAGCTGGGGCCGGGCAGCCCCTAAAGCCGGGCCCGGGCCCGGGCCTGTTTGCTCAGCCTTCCGTTGCCAGGGGCCTGAGCCTGGGGGCCTCCCCATGGGGAACACTGAGTCCCGCGCCACGAGTCCCCCGACCGTCCCGGCGACAACGGCACCATTCGCGGCTTCGTCCCAGCCGTGGAGTGAGAGATCAATCCGTTTCCCCACAGAGGCCAGCCCCCTCCACGGGCGCCCCGGCCGCCCGCCACGGCGGAGGCGGACGCCCGGCCACGGCGCCTCCATCCACTCTGCTCGGGGAAACCTCCCCGGCGCCGGGTCCGCCGGCCGCGCGCCATCGTCGCGGCTCGTTTTCCGGGTGGCCGCGACATGCCCCGAGCGAGAAAGGGCCCTGCTCCACGCGGAACTGGGCGCTGACCAGGGCTGCCCAACGCCGGCCAATTCTCACGAGCGTTCTGCCCAAATCGATCCCGATTTGGGCAGAACGCTCGTGAGAATTGGCCGGAAAAAGCCCGGCGAACACACTTCGGGCACCACAGGGCCGCAGGGCCGCCCCCCGGGGGCCCTGTCCGGGATCGCGTGTCGTCGCGTTCCGGCACCGCCAGGAGGAGCTGCGGGAGGCGTGTACCGGGGAGGCCGACGCCTCCCGCTCCTCAGGCTCCGGGGTCCCCTCCCTGGCGCCGGCAGCTGGGGCCGGGCAGCCCCGAAAGCCGGGCCCGGAACCGGGCCTGTTTGCTCAGTCTTCCGTTGCCAGGGGCCTGAGCCTGGGGGCCTCCCCATGGGGAACCCTAAATCCCGCGACACGAGTCCCCCGACCGTCCCGGCGACAACGGCACCATTCGCGGCTTCGTCCCAGCCGTGGAGTGAGAGATCAATCCGTTTCCCCACAGAGGCCAGCCCCCTCCACGGGCGCCCCGGCCGCCCACCACGGCGGAGGCGGACGCCCGGCCACGGCGCCTCCATTCACTCTGCTCGGGGAAACCTCCCCGGCGCCGGGGCCGCCGGCCGCGCCCCATCGTCGCGGCTCGTTTTCCGGGTGGCCGCGACATGCCCCGAGCGAGAAAGGGCCCTGCACCACGCGGAACTGGGCGCTGACAAGGGCTGCCCAACGCCGGCCAATTCTCACGAGCGTTCTGCCCAAATCGATCCCGATTTGGGCAGAACGCTCGTGAGAATTGGCCGGAAAAAGCCCGGCGAACACACTTCGGGCACCACAGGGCCGCAGGGCCGCCCCCCCGGGGCCCTGTCCGGGATCGCGTGTCGTCGCGTTCCGGCACCGCCAGGAGGAGCTGCGGGAGGCGTGCACCGGGGAGGCCGACGCCTCCCGCTCCTCAGCCTCCAGGGTTCCCCTCCCTGGTGCCGGCAGCTGGGGCCGGGCAGCCCCGAAAGCCTGGCCCGGGCCCGGGCCTGCTTGCTCAGTCTTCCGTTGCCAGGGGCCTGAGCCTGGGGGCCTCCCCAAGGGGAACCCTGAGTCCCGCGCCACGAGTCCCCCGACCGTCCCGGCGACAACAGCACAATTCGCGGCTTCGTCCCAGCCGTGGAGTGAGAGAACAATCCGTTTCCCCACAGAGGCCAGGCCCCTCCACGGGCGCCCCGGCCGCCCGCCACGGCGGAGGCGGACGCCCGGCCACGGCGCCTCCATCCACTCTGCTCGGGGAAACCTCCCCGGCGCCGGGGCCGCCGGCCGCGCCCCATCGTCGCGGCTCGTTTTCCGGGTGGCCGCGACATGCCCCGAGTGAGAAAGGGCCCTGCTCCACGCGGAACTGGCCGTTGAACAGGGCTGCCCAACGCCGGCCAATTCTCACGAGCGTTCTGCCCAAATCGATCCCGATTTGGGCAGAACGCTCGTGAGAATTGGCCGGAAAAACCCCGGCGAACACACTTCGGGCACCACAGGGCCGCAGGGCCCCCCCCCAGGGGCCCTGTCCGGTATCGCGTGTCGTCGCGTTCCGGCACCGCCAGGAGGAGCTGCGGGAGGCGTGCACCGGGGAGGCCGACGCCTCCCGCTCCTCAGCCTCCGGGGGTCCCCTCCCTGGCGCCGGCAGCTGAGGCCGGGCAGCCCCGAAAGCCGGGCCCGGGCCCGGTCCTGTTTGCTCGGCCTTCCGTTGCCAGGGGCCTGAGCCTGGGGGCCTCCCCATGGGGAACACTGAGTCCCGCGCCACGAGTCCCCCGACCGTCCCGGCGACAACGGCACCATTCGCGGCTTCGTCCCAGCCGTGGAGTGAGAGATAAATCTGTTTCCCCACAGAGGCCAGCCCCCTCCACGGGCGCCCCGGCCGCCCGCCACGGCGGAGGCGGACGCCCAGCCACGGCGCCTCCATCCACTCTGCTCGGGGAAACCTCCCCGGCGCCGGGGCCGCCGGCCGCGCCCCATCGTCGCGGATCGTTTTCCGGGTGGCCGCGACATGCCCCGAGCGAGAAAGGGCCCTGCTCCACGCGGAACTGGGCGCTGACCAGGGCTGCCCAACGCCGGCCAATGCTCACGAGCGTTCTGCCCAAATCGATCCCGAGTTGGGCAGAACGCTCGTGAGAATTGGCCGGAAAAAGCCCGGCGAACACACTTCGGGCACCACAGGGCCGCAGGGCCCCCCCCCCCGGGGCCCTGTCCGGGATCGCGTGTCGTCGCGTTCCGGCACCGCCAGGAGGAGCTGCGGTAGGCGTGTACCGGGGAGGCCGACGCCTCCCGCTCCTCAGCCTCCGGGGGTCCCCTCCCTGGCGCCAGCAGCTGGGCCCGGGCAGCCCCGAAAGCCGGGCCCGGAACAGGGCCTGCTTGCTCAGCCTTCCGTTGCCAGGGGCCTGAGCCTGGGGGCCTCCCCTTGGGGAACACTGAGTCCCGCGCCACGAGTCCCCCGACCGTCCCGGCGACAACGGCACCATTCGCGGCTTCGTCCCAGCCGTGGAGTGAGAGATCAATCCGTTTCCCCACAGAGGCCAGCCCCCTCCACGGGTGCCCCGGCCGCCCGCCACGGCGGAGGCGGACGCCCGGCCACGGCGCCTCCATCCACTCTGCTCGGGGAAACCTCCCCGGCGCCGGGGCCGCCGGCCGCGCCCCATCGTCGCGGCTCGTTTTCCGGGTGGCCGCGACATGCCCCGAGCGAGAAAGGGCCCTGCTCCACGCGGAACTGGGCGCTGACCAGGGCTGCCCAACGCCGGCCAATTCTCACGAGCGTTCTGCCCAAATCGATCCCGATTTGGGCAGAACGCTCGTGAGAATTGGCCGGAAAAAGCCCGGCGAACACACTTCGGGCACCACAGGGCCGCAGGGCCGCCCCCCCGGGGCCCTGTCCGGGATCGCGTGTCGTCGCGTTCCGGCACCGCCAGGAGGAACTGCGGGAGGCGTGCACCGGGGAGGCCGACGCCTCCCGCTCCTCAGCCTCCGGGGGTCCCCTCCCTGGCGCCGGCAGCTGGGGCCGGGCAGCCCCGAAAGCCGGGCCCGGGCCCGGGCCTGTGTGCTCAGCCTTCCGTTGCCAGGGGCCTGAGCCTGGGGGCCTCCCCATGGGGAACACTGAGTCCCGCGCCACGAGTCCCCCGACCGTCCCGGCGACAACGGCACCATTCGCGGCTTCGTCCCAGCCGTGGTGTGAGAGATCAATCCGTTTCCCCACAGAGGCCAGCCCCCTCCACGGGCGCCCCGGCCGCCCGCCACGGCGGAGGCGGACGCCCGGCCACGGCGCCTCCATCCACTCTGCTCGGGGAAACCTCCCCGGCGCCGGGACCGCCGGCCGCGCCCCATCGTCGCGGCTCGTTTTCCGGGTGGCAGCGACATGCCCCGAGCGAGAAAGGGCCCTGCTCCACGCGGAACTGGGCGCTGACCAGGGCTGCCCAACGCAGGCCAATTCTCACGAGCGTTCTGCCCAAATCGATCCCGATTTGGGCAGAACGCTCGTGAGAATTGGCCGGAAAAAGCCCGGCGAACACACTTCGGGCACCACAGGGCCGCAGGGCCGCCCCCCCGGGGCCCTGTCCGGGATCGCGTGTCGTCGCGTTCCGGCACCGCCAGGAGGAGCTGCGGGAGGCGTGTACCAGGGAGGCCGACGCCTCCCGCTCCTCAGGCTCCGGGGTCCCCTCCCTGGCGCCGGCAGCTGGGGCCGGGCAGCCCCGAAAGCCGGGCCCGGAACCGGGCCTGTTTGCTCAGTCTTCCGTTGCCAGGGGCCTGAGCCTGGGGGCCTCCCCATGGGGAACCCTAAATCCCGCGACACGAGTCCCCCGACCGTCCCGGCGACAACGGCACCATTCGCGGCTTCGTCCCAGCCGTGGAGTGAGAGATCAATCCGTTTCCCCACAGAGGCCAGCCCCCTCCACGGGCGCCCCGGCCGCCACCACGGCGGAGGCGGACGCCCGGCCATGGCGCCTCCATTCACTCTGCTCGGGGAAACCTCCCCGGCGCCGGGGCCGCCGGCCGCGCCCCATCGTCGCGGCTCGTTTTCCGGGTGGCCGCGACATGCCCCGAGCGAGAAAGGGCCCTGCACCACGCGGAACTGGGCGCTGACAAGGGCTGCCCAACGCCGGCCAATTCTCACGAGCGTTCTGCCCAAATCGATCCCGATTTGGGCAGAACGCTCGTGAGAATTGGCCGGAAAAAGCCCGGCGAACACACTTCGGGCACCACAGGGCCGCAGGGCCGCCCCCCCGGGGCCCTGTCCGGGATCGCGTGTCGTCGCGTTCCGGCACCGCCAGGAGGAGCTGCGGGAGGCGTGCACCGGGGAGGCCGACGCCTCCCGCTCCTCAGCCTCCAGGGGTCCCCTCCCTGGCGCCGGCAGCTGGGGCCGGGCAGACCCGAAAGCCGGGCCCGGGCCCGGGCCTGCTTGCTCAGTCTTCCGTTGCCAGGGGCCTGAGCCTGGGGGCCTCCCCAAGGGGAACCCTGAGTCCCGCGCCACGAGTCCCCCGACCGTCCCGGCGACAACTGCACAATTCGCGGCTTCGTCCCAGCCGTGGAGTGAGAGAACAATCCGTTTCCCCACAGAGGCCAGGCCCCTCCACGGGCGCCCCGGCCGCCCGCCACGGCGGAGGCGGACGCCCGGCCACGGCGCCTCCATCCACTCTGCTCGGGGAAACCTCCCCGGCGCCGGGGCCGCCGGCCGCGCCCCATCGTCGCGGCTCGTTTTCCGGGTGGCCGCGACATGCCCCGAGTGAGAAAGGGCCCTGCTCCACGCGGAACTGGCCGTTGAACAGGGCTGCCCAATGCCGGCCAATTCTCACGAGCGTTCTGCCCAAATCGATCCCGATTTGGGCAGAACGCTCGTGAGAATTGGCCGGAAAAACCCCGGCGAACACACTTCGGGCACCACAGGGCCGCAGGGCCCCCCCCCAGGGGCCCTGTCCGGTATCGCGTGTCGTCGCGTTCCGCCACCGCCAGGAGGAGCTGCGGGAGGCGTGCACCGGGGAGGCCGACGCCTCCCGCTCCTCAGCCTCCGGGGGTCCCCTCCCTGGCGCCGGCAGCTGGGGCCGGGCAGCCCCGAAAGCCGGGCCCGGGCCCGGTCCTGTTTGCTCGGCCTTCCGTTGCCAGGGGCCTGAGCCTGGGGGCCTCCCCATGGGGAACACTGAGTCCCGCGCCACGAGTCCCCCGACCGTCCCGGCGACAACGGCACCATTCGTGGCTTCGTCCCAGCCGTGGAGTGAGAGATCAATCTGTTTCCCCACAGAGGCCAGCCCCCTCCACGGGCGCCCCGGCCGCCCGCCACGGCGGAGGCGGACGCCCGGCCACGGCGCCTCCATCCACTCTGCTCGGGGAAACCTCCCCGGCGCCGGGGCCGCCGGCCGCGCCCCATCGTCGCGGCTCGTTTTCCGGGTGGCCGCGACATGCCCCGAGCGAGAAAGGGCCCTGCTCCACGCGGAACTGGGCGCTGACCAGGGCTGCCCAACGCCGGCCAATGCTCACGAGCGTTCTGCCCAAATCGATCCCGAGTTGGGCAGAACGCTCGTGAGAATTGGCCGGAAAAAGCCCGGCGAACACACTTCGGGCACCACAGGGCCGCAGGGCCCCCCCCCCAGGGCCCTGTCCGGGATCGCGTGTCGTCGCGTTCCGGCACCGCCAGGAGGAGCTGCGGGAGGCGTGTACCGGGGAGGCCGACGCCTCCCGCTCCTCAGCCTCCGGGGGTCCCCTCCCTGGCGCCGGCAGCTGGGGCCGGGCAGCCCCGAAAGCTGGGCCCGGAACAGGGCCTGCTTGCTCAGCCTTCCGTTGCCAGGGGCCTGAGCCTGGGGGCCTCCCCTTGGGGAACACTGAGTCCCGCGCCACGAGTCCCCCGACCGTCCCGGCGACAACGGCACCATTCGCGGCTTCGTCCCAGCCGTGGAGTGAGAGATCAATCCGTTTCCCCACAGAGGCCAGCCCCCTCCACGGGCGCCCCGGCCGCCCGCCACGGCGGAGGCGGACGCCCGGCCACGGCGCCTCCATCCACTCTGCTCGGGGAAACCTCCCCGGCGCCGGGGCCGCCGGCCGCGCCCCATCGTCGCGGCTCGTTTTCCGGGTGGCCGCGACATGCCCCGAGCGAGAAAGGGCCCTGCTCCACGCGGAACTGGGCGCTGACCAGGGCTGCCCAACGCCAGCCAATGCTCACGAGCGTTCTGCCCAAATCGATCCCGATTTGGGCAGAACGCTCGTGAGAATTGGCCGGAAAAAGCCCGGCGAACACACTTCGGGCACCACAGGGCCGCAGGGCCGCCCCCCCGGGGCCCTGTCCGGGATCGCGTGTCGTCGCGTTCCGGCACCGCCAGGAGGAACTGCGGGAGGCGTGCACCGGGGAGGCCGACGCCTCCCGCTCCTCAGCCTCCGGGGGTCCCCTCCCTGGCCCCGGCAGCTGGGGCCGGGCAGCCCCGAAAGCCGGGCCCGGGCCCGGGCCTGTTTGCTCAGCCTTCCGTTGCCAGGGGCCTGAGCCTGGGGGCCTCCCCATGGGGAACACTGAGTCCCGCGCCACGAGTCCCCCGACCGTCCCGGCGACAACGGCACCATTCGCGGCTTCGTCCCAGCCGTGGAGTGAGAGATCAATCCGTTTCCCCACAGAGGCCAGCCCCCTCCACGGGCGCCCCGGCCGCCACCACGGCGGAGGCGGACGCTCGGCCACGGCGCCTCCATTCACTCTGCTCGGGGAAACCTCCCCGGCGCCGGGGCCGCCGGCCGCGCCCCATCGTCGCGGCTCGTTTTCCGGGTGGCCGCGACATGCCCCGAGCGAGAAAGGGCCCTGCACCACGCGGAACTGTGCGCTGACCAGGGCTGCCCAACGCCGGCCAATTCTCACGAGCGTTCTGCCCAAATCGATCCCGATTTGGGCAGAACGCTCGTGAGAATTGGCCGGAAAAAGCCCGGCGAACACACTTCGGGCACCACAGGGCCGCAGGGCCGCCCCCCCGGGGCCCTGTCCGGGATCGCGTGTCGTCGCGTTCCGGCACCGCCAGGAGGAGCTGCGGGAGGCGTGCACCGGGGAGGCCGACGCCTCCCGCTCCTCAGCCTGCAGGGGTCCCCTCCCTGGCGCCGGCAGCTGGGGCAGGGCAGCCCCGAAAGCCGGGCCCGGGCCCGGGCCTGCTTGCTCAGTCTTCCGTTGCCAGGGGCCTGAGCCTGGGGGCCTCCCCAAGGGGAACCCTGAGTCCCGCGCCACGAGTCCCCCGACCGTCCCGGCGACAACTGCACAATTCGCGGCTTCGTCCCAGCCGTGGAGTGAGAGAACAATCCGTTTCCCCACAGAGGCCAGGCCCCTCCACGGGCGCCCCGGCCGCCCGCCACGGCGGAGGCGGACGCCCGGCCACGGCGCCTCCATCCACTCTGCTCGGGGAAACCTCCCCGGCGCCGGGGCCGCCGGCCGCGCCCCATCGTCGCGGCTCGTTTTCCGGGTGGCCGCGACATGCCCCGAGTGAGAAAGGGCCCTGCTCCACGCGGAACTGGCCGTTGAACAGGGCTGCCCAACGCCGGCCAATTCTCACGAGCGTTCTGCCCAAATCGATCCCGATTTGGGCAGAACGCTCGTGAGAATTGGCCGGAAAAACCCCGGCGAACACACTTCGGGCACCACAGGGCCGCAGGGCCCCCCCCCAGGGGCCCTGTCCGGTATCGCGTGTCGTCGCGTTCCGGCACCGCCAGGAGGAGCTGCGGGAGGCGTGCACCGGGGAGGCCGACGCCTCCCGCTCCTCAGCCTCCGGGGGTCCCCTCCCTGGCGCCGGCAGCTGGGGCCGGGCAGCCCCGAAAGCCGGGCCCGGGCCCGGTCCTGTTTGCTCGGCCTTCCGTTGCCAGGGGCCTGAGCCTGGGGGCCTCCCCATGGGGAACACTGAGTCCCGCGCCACGAATCCCCCGACCGTCCCGGCGACAACGGCACCATTCGTGGCTTCGTCCCAGCCGTGGAGTGAGAGATCAATCTGTTTCCCCACAGAGGCCAGCCCCCTCCACGGGCGCCCCGGCCGCCCGCCACGGCGGAGGCGGACGCCCGGCCACGGCGCCTCCATCCACTCTGCTCGGGGAAACCTCCCAGGCGCCGGGGCCGCCGGCCGCGCCCCATCGTCGCGGATCGTTTTCCGGGTGGCCGCGACATGCCCCGAGCGAGAAAGGGCCCTGCTCCACGCGGAACTGGGCGCTGACCAGGGCTGCCCAACGCCGGCCAATGCTCACGAGCGTTCTGCCCAAATCGATCCCGAGTTGGGCAGAACGCTCGTGAGAATTGGCCGGAAAAAGCCCGGCGAACACACTTCGGGCACCACAGGGCCGCAGGGCCCCCCCCCCGGGGCCCTGTCCGGGATCGCGTGTCGTCGCGTTCCGGCACCGCCAGGAGGAGCTGCGGTAGGCGTGTACCGGGGAGGCCGACGCCTCCCGCTCCTCAGCCTCCGGGGGTCCCCTCCCTGGCGCCGGCAGCTGGGGCCGGGCAGCCCCGAAAGCCGGGCCCGGAACAGGGCCTGCTTGCTCAGCCTTCCGTTGCCAGGGGCCTGAGCCTGGGGGCCTCCCCTTGGGGAACACTGAGTCCCGCGCCACGAGTCCCCCGACCGTCCCGGCGACAACGGCACCATTCGCGGCTTCGTCCCAGCCGTGGAGTGAGAGATCAATCCGTTTCCCCACAGAGGCCAGCCCCCTCCACGGGCGCCCCGGCCGCCCGCCACGGCGGAGGCGGACGCCCGGCCACGGCGCCTCCATCCACTCTGCTCGGGGAAACCTCCCCGGCGCCGGGGCCGCCGGCCGCGCCCCATCGTCGCGGCTCGTTTTCCGGGTGGCCGCGACATGCCCCGAGCGAGAAAGGGCCCTGCTCCACGCGGAACTGGGCGCTGACCAGGGCTGCCCAACGCCGGCCAATTCTCACGAGCGTTCTGCCCAAATCGATCCCGATTTGGGCAGAACGCTCGTGAGAATTGGCCGGAAAAAGCCCGGCGAACACACTTCGGGCACCACAGGGCCGCAGGGCCGCCCCCCCGGGGCCCTGTCCGGGATCGCGTGTCGTCGCGTTCCGGCACCGCCAGGAGGAACTGCGGGAGGCGTGCACCGGGGAGGCCGACGCCTCCCGCTCCTCAGCCTCCGGGGGTCCCCTCCCTGGCGCCGGCAGCTGGGGCCGGGCAGCCCCGAAAGCCGGGCCCGGGCCCGGGCCTGTTTGCTCAGCCTTCCGTTGCCAGGGGCCTGAGCCTGGGGGCCTCCCCATGGGGAACACTGAGTCCCGCGCCACGAGTCCCCCGAGCGTCCCGGCGACAACGGCACCATTCGCGGCTTCGTCCCAGCCGTGGAGTGAGAGATCAATCCGTTTCCCCACAGAGGCCAGCCACCTCCACGGGCGCCCCGGCCGCCCGCCACGGCGGAGGCGGACGCCCGGCCACGGCGTCTCCATCCACTCTGCTCGGGGAAACCTCCTCGGCGCCGGGGCCGCAAGCCGCGCCCCATCGTCGCGGATCGTTTTCCGGGTGGCCGCGACATGCCCCGAGCGAGAAAGGGCCCTGCTCCACGCGGAACTGGGCGCTGACCAGGGCTGCCCAACGCCGGCCAATTCTCACGAGCGTTCTGCCCAAATCGATCCCGATTTGGGCAGAACGCTCGTGAGAATTGGCCGGAAAAAGCCCGGCTAACACACTTCGGGCACCACAGGGCCGCAGGGCCGCCCCCCCGGGGCCCTGTCCGGGATCGCGTGTCGTCGCGTTCCGGCACCGCCAGGAGGAGCTCCGGGAGGCGTGTACCGGGGAGGCCGACGCCTCCCGCTCCTCAGGCTCCGGGGTCCCCTCCCTGGCGCCGGCAGCTGGGGCCGGGCAGCCCCGAAAGCCGGGCCCGGAACCGGGCCTGTTTGCTCAGTCTTCCGTTGCCAGGGGCCTGAGCCTGGGGGCCTCCCCATGGGGAACCCTAAATTCCGCGACACGAGTCCCCCGACCGTCCCGGCGACAACGGCACCATTCGCGGCTTCGTCCCAGCCGTGGAGTGAGAGATCAATCCGTTTCCCCACAGAGGCCAGCCCCCTCCACGGGCGCCCCGGCCGCCACCACGGCGGAGGCGGACGCCCGGCCACGGCGCCTCCATTCACTCTGCTCGGGGAAACCTCCCCGGCGCCGGGGCCGCCGGCCGCGCCCCATCGTCGCGGCTCGTTTTCCGGGTGGCCGCGACATGCCCCGAGCGAGAAAGGGCCCTGCACCACGCGGAACTGGGCGCTGACCAGGGCTGCCCAACGCCGGCCAATTCTCACGAGCGTTCTGCCCAAATCGATCCCGATTTGGGCAGAACGCTCGTGAGAATTGGCCGGAAAAAGCCCGGCGAACACACTTCGGGCACCACAGGGCCGCAGGGCCGCCCCCCCGGGGCCCTGTCCGGGATCGCGTGTCGTCGCGTTCCGGCACCGCCAGGAGGAGCTGCGGGAGGCGTGCACCGGGGAGGCCGACGCCTCCCGCTCCTCAGCCTCCAGGGGTCCCCTCCCTGGCGCCGGCAGCTGGGGCCGGGCAGCCCCGAAAGCCGGGCCCGGGCCCGGGCCTGCTTGCTCAGTCTTCCGTTGCCAGGGGCCTGAGCCTGGGGGCCTCCCCAAGGGGAACCCTGAGTCCCGCGCCACGAGTCCCCCGACCGTCCCGGCGACAACTGCACAATTCGCGGCTTCGTCCCAGCCGTGGAGTGAGAGAACAATCCGTTTCCCCACAGAGGCCAGGCCCCTCCACGGGCGCCCCGGCCGCCCGCCACGGCGGAGGCGGACGCCCGGCCACGGCGCCTCCATCCACTCTGCTCGGGGAAACCTCCCCGGCGCCGGGGCCGCCGGCCGCGCCCCATCGTCGCGGCTCGTTTTCCGGGTGGCCGCGACATGCCCCGAGTGAGAAAGGGCCCTGCTCCACGCGGAACTGGCCGTTGAACAGGGCTGCCCAACGCCGGCCAATTCTCACGAGCGTTCTGCCCAAATCGATCCCGATTTGGGCAGAACGCTCGTGAGAATTGGCCGGAAAAACCCCGGCGAACACACTTCGGGCACCACAGGGCCGCAGGGCCCCCCCCCAGGGGCCCTGTCCGGTATCGCGTGTCGTCGCGTTCCGGCACCGCCAGGAGGAGCTGCGGGAGGCGTGCACCGGGGAGGCCGACGCCTCCCGCTCCTCAGCCTCCGGGGGTCCCCTCCCTGGCGCCGGCAGCTGGGGCCGGGCAGCCCCGAAAGCCGGGCCCGGGCCCGGTCCTGTTTGCTCGGCCTTCCGTTGCCAGGGGCCTGAGCCTGGGGGCCTCCCCATGGGGAACACTGAGTCCCGCGCCACGAGTCCCCCGACCGTCCCGGCGACAACGGCACCATTCGCGGCTTCGTCCCAGCCGTGGAGTGAGAGATCAATCCGTTTCCCCACAGAGGCCAGCCCCCTCCACGGGCGCCCCGGCCGCCCGCCACGGCGGAGGCGGACGCCCGGCCAGGCCGCCTCCATCCACTCTGCTCGGGGAAACCTCCCCGGCGCCGGGGCCGCCGGCCGCGCCCCATCGTCGCGGCTCGTTTTCCGGGTGGCCGCGACATGCCCCGAGCGAGAAAGGGCCCTGCTCCACGCGGAACTGGGCGCTGACCAGGGCTGCCCAACGCCGGCCAATTCTCACGAGCGTTCTGCCCAAATCGATCCCGATTTGGGCAGAACGCTCGTGAGAATTGGCCGGAAAAAGCCCGGCGAACACACTTCGGGCACCACAGGGCCGCAGGGCCGCCCCCCCGGGGCCCTGTCCGGGATCGCGTGTCGTCGCGTTCCGGCACCGCCAGGAGGAGCTGCGGGAGGCGTGTACCGGGGAGGCCGACGCCTCCCGCTCCTCAGGCTCCGGGGTCCCCTCCCTGGCGCCGGCAGCTGGGGCCGGGCAGCCCCGAAAGCCGGGCCCGGAACCGGGCCTGTTTGCTCAGTCTTCCGTTGCCAGGGGCCTGAGCCTGGGGGCCTCCCCATGGGGAACCCTAAATCCCGCGACACGAGTCCCCCGTCCGTCCCGGCGACAATGGCACCATTCGCGGCTTCGTCCCAGCCGTGGAGTGAGAGATCAATCCGTTTCCCCACAGAGGCCAGCCCCCTCCACGGGCGCCCCGGCCGCCCACCACGGCGGAGGTGGACGCCCGGCCACGGCGCCTCCATTCACTCTGCTCGGGGAAACCTCCCCGGCGCCGGGGCCGCCGGCCGCGCCCCATCGTCGCGGCTCGTTTTCCTGGTGGCCGCGACATGCCCCGAGCGAGAAAGGGCCCTGCTCCACGCGGAACTGGGCGCTGACCAGGGCTGCCCAACGCCGGCCAATTCTCACGAGCGTTCTGCCCAAATCGATCCCGATTTGGGCAGAACGCTCGTGAGAATTGGCCGGAAAAAGCCCGGCGAACACACTTCGGGCACCACAGGGCCGCAGGGCCGCCCCCCCGGGGCCCTGTCCGGGATCGCGTGTCGTCGCGTTCCGGCACCGCCAGGAGGAGCTGCGGGAGGCGTGCACCGGGGAGGCCGACGCCTCCCGCTCCTCAGCCTCCAGGGGTCCCCTCCCTGGCGCCGGCAGCTGGGGCCGGGCAGCCCCGAAAGCCGGGCCCGGGCCCGGGCCTGCTTGCTCAGTCTTCCGTTGCCAGGGGCCTGAGCCTGGGGGCCTCCCCATGGGGAACCCTAAGTCCCGCGCCAGGAGTCCCCCGACCGTCCCGGCGACAACGGCACCATTCGCTGCTTCGTCCCAGCCGTGGAGTGAGAGATCAATCCGTTTCCCGACAGAGGCCAGCCCCCTCCACGGGCGCCCCGGCCGCCCGCCACGGCGGAGGCGGACACCCGGCTTCGGCGCCTCCATCCACTCTGCTCGGGGAAACCTCCCCGGCGCCGGGGCCGCCGGCCGCGCCCCATCGTCGCGGCTCGTTTTCCGGGTGGCCGCGACATGCCCCGAGCGAGAAAGGGCCCTGCTCCACGCGGAACTGGGCGCTGACCAGGGCTGCCCAATGCCGGCCAATTCTCACGAGCGTTCTGCCCAAATCGATCCCGATTTGGGCAGAACGCTCGTGAGAATTGGCCGGAAAAAGCCCGGCGAACACACTTCGGGCACCACAGGGCCGCAGGGCCGCCCCCCCGGGGCCCTGTCCGGGATCGCGTGTCGTCGCGTTCCGGCACCGCCAGGAGGAACTGCGGGAGGCGTGCACCGGGGAGGCCGACGCCTCCCGCTCCTCAGCCTCCGGGGGTCCCCTCCCTGGCGCCGGCAGCTGGGGCCGGGCAGCCCCGAAAGCCGGGCCCGGGCCCGGGCCTGTTTGCTCAGCCTTCCGTTGCCAGGGGCCTGAGCCTGGGGGCCTCCCCATGGGGAACACTGAGTCCCGCGCCACGAGTCCCCCGACCGTCCCGGCGACAACGGCACCATTCGCGGCTTCGTCCCAGCCGTGGAGTGAGAGATCAATCCGTTTCCCCACAGAGGCCAGCCCCCTCCACGGGCGCCCCGGCCGCCCGCCACGGCGGAGGCGGACGCCCGGCCACGGCGCCTCCATCCACTCTGCTCGGGGAAACCTCCCCGGCGCCGGGGCCGCCGGCCGCGCCCCATCGTCGCGGCTCGTTTTCCGGGTGGCCGCGACATGCCACGAGCGAGAAAGGGCCCTGCTCCACGCGGAACTGGGCGCTGACCAGGGCTGCCCAACGTCGGCCAATTCTCACGAGCGTTCTGCCCAAATCGATCCCGATTTGGGCAGAACGCTCGTGAGAATTGGCCGGAAAAAGCCCGGCGAACACACTTCGGGCACCACAGGGCCGCAGGGCCGCCCCCCCGGGGCCCTGTCCGGGATCGCGTGTCGTCGCGTTCCGGCACCGCCAGGAGGAGCTGCGGGAGGCGTGCACCGGGGAGGCCGACGCCTCCCGCTCCTCAGCCTCCAGGGGTCCCCTCCCTGGCGCCGGCAGCTGGGGCAGGGCCGCCCCGAAAGCCGGGCCCGAGCCCGGGCCTGTTTGCTCAGCCTTCCGTTGCCAGGGGCCTGAGCCTGGGGGCCTCCCCATGGGCAACACTGAGTCCCGCGCCACGAGTCCTCCGACCGTCCCAGCGACAACGGCACCATTCGCGGCTTCGTCCCAGCCGTGGAGTGAGAGATCAATCCGTTTCCCCACAGAGGCCAGCCCCCTCCACGAGCGCCCCGGCCGCCCACCACGGCGGAGGCGGACGCCCGGCCACGGCGCCTCCATTCACTCTGCTCGGGGAAACCTCCCCGGCGCCGGGGCCGCCGGCCGCGCCCCATCGTCGCGGCTCGTTTTCCGGGTGGCCGCGACATGCCCCGAGCGAGAAAGGGCCCTGCACCACGCGGAACTGGGCGCTGACCAGGGCTGCCCAACGCCGGCCAATTCTCACGAGCGTTCTGCCCAAATCGATCCCGATTTGGGCAGAACGCTCGTGAGAATTGGCCGGAAAAAGCCCGGCGAACACACTTCGGGCACCACAGGGCCGCAGGGCCGCCCCCCCGGGGCCCTGTCCGGGATCGCGTGTCGTCGCGTTCCGGCACCGCCAGGAGGAGCTGCGGGAGGCGTGCACCGGGGAGGCCGACGCCTCCCGCTCCTCAGCCTCCAGGGGTCCCCTCCCTGGCGCCGGCAGCTGGGGCCGGGCAGCCCCGAAAGCCGGGCCCGGGCCCGGGCCTGCTTGCTCAGTCTTCCGTTGCCAGGGGCCTGAGCCTGGGGGCCTCCCCAAGGGGAACCCTGAGTCCCGCGCCACGAGTCCCCCGACCGTCCCGGCGACAACGGCACAATTCGCGGCTTCGTCCCAGCCGTGGAGTGAGAGAACAATCCGTTTCCCCACAGAGGCCAGGCCCCTCCACGGGCGCCCCGGCCGCCCGCCATGGCGGAGGCGGACGCCCGGCCACGGCGCCTCCATCCACTCTGCTCGGGGAAACTTCCCCGGCGCCGGGGCCGCCGGCCGCGCCCCATCGTCGCGGCTCGTTTTCCGGGTGGCCGCGACATGCCCCGAGTGAGAAACGGCCCTGCTCCACGCGGAACTGGCCGTTGAACAGGGCTGCCCAACGCCGGCCAATTCTCACGAGCGTTCTGCCCAAATCGATCCCGATTTGGGCAGAACGCTCGTGAGAATTGGCGGGAAAAACCCCGGCGAACACACATCGGGCACCACAGGGCCGCAGGGCCGCCCCCCCGGGGCCCTGTCCGGGATCGCGTGTCATCGCGTTCCGGCACCGCCAGGAGGAGCTGCGGGAGGCGTGTACCGGGGAGGCCGACGCCTCCCGCTCCTCAGGCTCCGGGGTCCCCTCCCTGGCGCCGGCAGCTGGGGCCGGGCAGCCCCGAAAGCCGGGCCCGGAACCGGGCCTGTTTGCTCAGTCTTCCGTTGCCAGGGGCCTGAGCCTGGGGGCCTCCCCATGGGGAACCCTAAATCCCGCGACACGAGTCCCCCGACCGTCCCGGCGACAACGGCACCATTCGCGGCTTCGTCCCAGCCGTGGAGTGAGAGATCAATCCGTTTCCCCACAGAGGCCAGCCCCCTCCACGGGCGCCCCGGCCGCCACCACGGCGGAGGCGGACGCCCGGCCATGGCGCCTCCATTCACTCTGCTCGGGGAAACCTCCCCGGCGCCGGGGCCGCCGGCCGCGCCCCATCGTCGCGGCTCGTTTTCCGGGTGGCCGCGACATGCCCCGAGCGAGAAAGGGCCCTGCACCACGCGGAACTGGGCGCTGACAAGGGCTGCCCAACGCCGGCCAATTCTCACGAGCGTTCTGCCCAAATCGATCCCGATTTGGGCAGAACGCTCGTGAGAATTGGCCGGAAAAAGCCCGGCGAACACACTTCGGGCACCACAGGGCCGCAGGGCCGCCCCCCCGGGGCCCTGTCCGGGATCGCGTGTCGTCGCGTTCCGGCACCGCCAGGAGGAGCTGCGGGAGGCGTGCACCGGGGAGGCCGACGCCTCCCGCTCCTCAGCCTCCAGGGGTCCCCTCCCTGGCGCCGGCAGCTGGGGCCGGGCAGACCCGAAAGCCGGGCCCGGGCCCGGGCCTGCTTGCTCAGTCTTCCGTTGCCAGGGGCCTGAGCCTGGGGGCCTCCCCAAGGGGAACCCTGAGTCCCGCGCCACGAGTCCCCCGACCGTCCCGGCGACAACTGCACAATTCGCGGCTTCGTCCCAGCCGTGGAGTGAGAGAACAATCCGTTTCCCCACAGAGGCCAGGCCCCTCCACGGGCGCCCCGGCCGCCCGCCACGGCGGAGGCGGACGCCCGGCCACGGCGCCTCCATCCACTCTGCTCGGGGAAACCTCCCCGGCGCCGGGGCCGCCGGCCGCGCCCCATCGTCGCGGCTCGTTTTCCGGGTGGCCGCGACATGCCCCGAGTGAGAAAGGGCCCTGCTCCACGCGGAACTGGCCGTTGAACAGGGCTGCCCAACGCCGGCCAATTCTCACGAGCGTTCTGCCCAAATCGATCCCGATTTGGGCAGAACGCTCGTGAGAATTGGCCGGAAAAACCCCGGCGAACACACTTCGGGCACCACAGGGCCGCAGGGCCCCCCCCCAGGGGCCCTGTCCGGTATCGCGTGTCGTCGCGTTCCGGCACCGCCAGGAGGAGCTGCGGGAGGCGTGCACCGGGGAGGCCGACGCCTCCCGCTCCTCAGCCTCCGGGGGTCCCCTCCCTGGCGCCGGCAGCTGGGGCCGGGCAGCCCCGAAAGCCGGGCCCGGGCCCGGTCCTGTTTGCTCGGCCTTCCGTTGCCAGGGGCCTGAGCCTGGGGGCCTCCCCATGGGGAACACTGAGTCCCGCGCCACGAGTCCCCCGACCGTCCCGGCGACAACGGCACCATTCGTGGCTTCGTCCCAGCCGTGGAGTGAGAGATCAATCTGTTTCCCCACAGAGGCCAGCCCCCTCCACGGGCGCCCCGGCCGCCCGCCACGGCGGAGGCGGTCGCCCGGCCACGGCGCCTCCATCCACTCTGCTCGGGGAAACCTCCCCGGCGCCGGGGCCGCCGGCCGCGCCCCATCGTCGCGGCTCGTTTTCCGGGTGGCCGCGACATGCCCCGAGCGAGAAAGGGCCCTGCTCCACGCGGAACTGGGCGCTGACCAGGGCTGCCCAACGCCGGCCAATGCTCACGAGCGTTCTGCCCAAATCGATCCCGAGTTGGGCAGAACGCTCGTGAGAATTGGCCGGAAAAAGCCCGGCGAACACACTTCGGGCACCACAGGGCCGCAGGGCCCCCCCCCGGGGCCCTGTCCGGGATCGCGTGTCGTCGCGTTCCGGCACCGCCAGGAGGAGCTGCGGTAGGCGTGTACCGGGGAGGCCGACGCCTCCCGCTCCTCAGCCTCCGGGGGTCCCCTCCCTGGCGCCGGCAGCTGGGGCCGGGCAGCCCCGAAAGCCGGGCCCGGAACAGGGCCTGCTTGCTCAGCCTTCCGTTGCCAGGGGCCTGAGCCTGGGGGCCTCCCCTTGGGGAACACTGAGTCCCGCGCCACGAGTCCCCCGACCGTCCCGGCGACAACGGCACCATTCGCGGCTTCGTCCCAGCCGTGGAGTGAGAGATCAATCCGTTTCCCCACAGAGGCCAGCCCCCTCCACGGGCGCCCCGGCCGCCCGCCACGGCGGAGGCGGACGCCCGGCCACGGCGCCTCCATCCACTCTGCTCGGGGAAACCTCCCCGGCGCCGGGGCCGCCGGCCGCGCCCCATCGTCGCGGCTCGTTTTCCGGGTGGCCGCGACATGCCCCGAGCGAGAAAGGGCCCTGCTCCACGCGGAACTGGGCGCTGACCAGGGCTGCCCAACGCCGGCCAATTCTCACGAGCGTTCTGCCCAAATCGATCCCGATTTGGGCAGAACGCTCGTGAGAATTGGCCGGAAAAAGCCCGGCGAACACACTTCGGGCACCACAGGGCCGCAGGGCCGCCCCCCCGGGGCCCTGTCCGGGATCGCGTGTCGTCGCGTTCCGGCACCGCCAGGAGGAACTGCGGGAGGCGTGCACCGGGGAGGCCGACGCCTCCCGCTCCTCAGCCTCCGGGGGTCCCCTCCCTGGCGCCGGCAGCTGGGGCCGGGCAGCCCCGAAAGCCGGGCCCGGGCCCGGGCCTGTTTGCTCAGCCTTCCGTTGCCAGGGGCCTGAGCCTGGGGGCCTCCCCATGGGGAACACTGAGTCCCGCGCCACGAGTCCCCCGAGCGTCCCGGCGACAACGGCACCATTCGCGGCTTCGTCCCAGCCGTGGAGTGAGAGATCAATCCGTTTCCCCACAGAGGCCAGCCACCTCCACGGGCGCCCCGGCCGCCCGCCACGGCGGAGGCGGACGCCCGGCCACGGCGTCTCCATCCACTCTGCTCGGGGAAACCTCCTCGGCGCCGGGGCCGCCGGCCGCGCCCCATCGTCGCGGATCGTTTTCCGGGTGGCCGCGACATGCCCCGAGCGAGAAAGGGCCCTGCTCCACGCGGAACTGGGCGCTGACCAGGGCTGCCCAACGCCGGCCAATTCTCACGAGCGTTCTGCCCAAATCGATCCCGATTTGGGCAGAACGCTCGTGAGAATTGGCCGGAAAAAGCCCGGCTAACACACTTCGGGCACCACAGGGCCGCAGGGCCGCCCCCCCGGGGCCCTGTCCGGGATCGCGTGTCGTCGCGTTCCGGCACCGCCAGGAGGAGCTCCGGGAGGCGTGTACCGGGGAGGCCGACGCCTCCCGCTCCTCAGGCTCCGGGGTCCCCTCCCTGGCGCCGGCAGCTGGGGCCGGGCAGCCCCGAAAGCCGGGCCCGGAACCGGGCCTGTTTGCTCAGTCTTCCGTTGCCAGGGGCCTGAGCCTGGGGGCCTCCCCATGGGGAACCCTAAATTCCGCGACACGAGTCCCCCGACCGTCCCGGCGACAACGGCACCATTCGCGGCTTCGTCCCAGCCGTGGAGTGAGAGATCAATCCGTTTCCCCACAGAGGCCAGCCCCCTCCACGGGCGCCCCGGCCGCCACCACGGCGGAGGCGGACGCCCGGCCACGGCGCCTCCATTCACTCTGCTCGGGGAAACCTCCCCGGCGCCGGGGCCGCCGGCCGCGCCCCATCGTCGCGGCTCGTTTTCCGGGTGGCCGCGACATGCCCCGAGCGAGAAAGGGCCCTGCACCACGCGGAACTGGGCGCTGACCAGGGCTGCCCAACGCCGGCCAATTCTCACGAGCGTTCTGCCCAAATCGATCCCGATTTGGGCAGAACGCTCGTGAGAATTGGCCGGAAAAAGCCCGGCGAACACACTTCGGGCACCACAGGGCCGCAGGGCCGCCCCCCCGGGGCCCTGTCCGGGATCGCGTGTCGTCGCGTTCCGGCACCGCCAGGAGGAGCTGCGGGAGGCGTGCACCGGGGAGGCCGACGCCTCCCGCTCCTCAGCCTCCAGGGGTCCCCTCCCTGGCGCCGGCAGCTGGGGCCGGGCAGCCCCGAAAGCCGGGCCCGGGCCCGGGCCTGCTTGCTCAGTCTTCCGTTGCCAGGGGCCTGAGCCTGGGGGCCTCCCCAAGGGGAACCCTGAGTCCCGCGCCACGAGTCCCCCGACCGTCCCGGCGACAACTGCACAATTCGCGGCTTCGTCCCAGCCGTGGAGTGAGAGAACAATCCGTTTCCCCACAGAGGCCAGGCCCCTCCACGGGCGCCCCGGCCGCCCGCCACGGCGGAGGCGGACGCCCGGCCACGGCGCCTCCATCCACTCTGCTCGGGGAAACCTCCCCGGCGCCGGGGCCGCCGGCCGCGCCCCATCGTCGCGGCTCGTTTTCCGGGTGGCCGCGACATGCCCCGAGTGAGAAAGGGCCCTGCTCCACGCGGAACTGGCCGTTGAACAGGGCTGCCCAACGCCGGCCAATTCTCACGAGCGTTCTGCCCAAATCGATCCCGATTTGGGCAGAACGCTCGTGAGAATTGGCCGGAAAAACCCCGGCGAACACACTTCGGGCACCACAGGGCCGCAGGGCCCCCCCCCAGGGGCCCTGTCCGGTATCGCGTGTCGTCGCGTTCCGGCACCGCCAGGAGGAGCTGCGGGAGGCGTGCACCGGGGAGGCCGACGCCTCCCGCTCCTCAGCCTCCGGGGGTCCCCTCCCTGGCGCCGGCAGCTGGGGCCGGGCAGCCCCGAAAGCCGGGCCCGGGCCCGGTCCTGTTTGCTCGGCCTTCCGTTGCCAGGGGCCTGAGCCTGGGGGCCTCCCCATGGGGAACACTGAGTCCCGCGCCACGAGTCCCCCGACCGTCCCGGCGACAACGGCACCATTCGCGGCTTCGTCCCAGCCGTGGAGTGAGAGATCAATCCGTTTCCCCACAGAGGCCAGCCCCCTCCACGGGCGCCCCGGCCGCCCGCCACGGCGGAGGCGGACGCCCGGCCAGGCCGCCTCCATCCACTCTGCTCGGGGAAACCTCCCCGGCGCCGGGGCCGCCGGCCGCGCCCCATCGTCGCGGCTCGTTTTCCGGGTGGCCGCGACATGCCCCGAGCGAGAAAGGGCCCTGCTCCACGCGGAACTGGGCGCTGACCAGGGCTGCCCAACGCCGGCCAATTCTCACGAGCGTTCTGCCCAAATCGATCCCGATTTGGGCAGAACGCTCGTGAGAATTGGCCGGAAATTGCCCGGCGAACACACTTCGGGCACCACAGGGCCGCAGGGCCGCCCCCCCGGGGCCCTGTCCGGGATCGCGTGTCGTCGCGTTCCGGCACCGCCAGGAGGAGCTGCGGGAGGCGTGTACCGGGGAGGCCGACGCCTCCCGCTCCTCAGGCTCCGGGGTCCCCTCCCTGGCGCCGGCAGCTGGGGCCGGGCAGCCCCGAAAGCCGGGCCCGGAACCGGGCCTGTTTGCTCAGTCTTCCGTTGCCAGGGGCCTGAGCCTGGGGGCCTCCCCATGGGGAACCCTAAATCCCGCGACACGAGTCCCCCGTCCGTCCCGGCGACAATGGCACCATTCGCGGCTTCGTCCCAGCCGTGGAGTGAGAGATCAATCCGTTTCCCCACAGAGGCCAGCCCCCTCCACGGGCGCCCCGGCCGCCCACCACGGCGGAGGTGGACGCCCGGCCACGGCGCCTCCATTCACTCTGCTCGGGGAAACCTCCCCGGCGCCGGGGCCGCCGGCCGCGCCCCATCGTCGCGGCTCGTTTTCCTGGTGGCCGCGACATGCCCCGAGCGAGAAAGGGCCCTGCTCCACGCGGAACTGGGCGCTGACCAGGGCTGCCCAACGCCGGCCAATTCTCACGAGCGTTCTGCCCAAATCGATCCCGATTTGGGCAGAACGCTCGTGAGAATTGGCCGGAAAAAGCCCGGCGAACACACTTCGGGCACCACAGGGCCGCAGGGCCGCCCCCCCGGGGCCCTGTCCGGGATCGCGTGTCGTCGCGTTCCGGCACCGCCAGGAGGAGCTGCGGGAGGCGTGCACCGGGGAGGCCGACGCCTCCCGCTCCTCAGCCTCCAGGGGTCCCCTCCCTGGCGCCGGCAGCTGGGGCCGGGCAGCCCCGAAAGCCGGGCCCGGGCCCGGGCCTGCTTGCTCAGTCTTCCGTTGCCAGGGGCCTGAGCCTGGGGGCCTCCCCATGGGGAACCCTAAGTCCCGCGCCAGGAGTCCCCCGACCGTCCCGGCGACAACGGCACCATTCGCTGCTTCGTCCCAGCCGTGGAGTGAGAGATCAATCCGTTTCCCGACAGAGGCCAGCCCCCTCCACGGGCGCCCCGGCCGCCCGCCACGGCGGAGGCGGACGCCCGGCTTCGGCGCCTCCATCCACTCTGCTCGGGGAAACCTCCCCGGCGCCGGGGCCGCCGGCCGCGCCCCATCGTCGCGGCTCGTTTTCCGGGTGGCCGCGACATGCCCCGAGCGAGAAAGGGCCCTGCTCCACGCGGAACTGGGCGCTGACCAGGGCTGCCCAATGCCGGCCAATTCTCACGAGCGTTCTGCCCAATTCGATCCCGATTTGGGCAGAACGCTCGTGAGAATTGGCCGGAAAAAGCCCGGCGAACACACTTCGGGCACCACAGGGCCGCAGGGCCGCCCCCCCGGGGCCCTGTCCGGGATCGCGTGTCGTCGCGTTCCGGCACCGCCAGGAGGAACTGCGGGAGGCGTGCACCGGGGAGGCCGACGCCTCCCGCTCCTCAGCCTCCGGGGGTCCCCTCCCTGGCGCCGGCAGCTGGGGCCGGGCAGCCCCGAAAGCCGGGCCCGGGCCCGGGCCTGTTTGCTCAGCCTTCCGTTGCCAGGGGCCTGAGCCTGGGGGCCTCCCCATGGGGAACACTGAGTCCCGTGCCACGAGTCCCCCGACCGTCCCGGCGACAACGGCACCATTCGCGGCTTCGTCCCAGCCGTGGAGTGAGAGATCAATCCGTTTCCCCACAGAGGCCAGCCCCCTCCACGGGCGCCCCGGCCGCCCGCCACGGCGGAGGCGGACGCCCGGCCACGGCGCCTCCATCCACTCTGCTCGGGGAAACCTCCCCGGCGCCGGGGCCGCCGGCCGCGCCCCATCGTCGCGGCTCGTTTTCCGGGTGGCCGCGACATGCCACGAGCGAGAAAGGGCCCTGCTCCACGCGGAACTGGGCGCTGACCAGGGCTGCCCAACGTCGGCCAATTCTCACGAGCGTTCTGCCCAAATCGATCCCGATTTGGGCAGAACGCTCGTGAGAATTGGCCGGAAAAAGCCCGGCGAACACACTTCGGGCACCACAGGGCCGCAGGGCCGCCCCCCCGGGGCCCTGTCCGGGATCGCGTGTCGTCGCGTTCCGGCACCGCCAGGAGGAGCTGCGGGAGGCGTGTACCGGGGAGGCCGACGCCTCCCGCTCCTCAGTCTCCGGGGTCCCCTCCCTGGCGCCGGCAGCTGGGGCCGGGCAGCCCCGAAAGCCGGGCGCGGAACCGGGCCTGTTTGCTCAGTCTTCCGTTGCCAGGGGCCTGAGCCTGGGGGCCTCCCCATGGGGAACCCTAAATCCCGCGACACGAGTCCCCCGACCGTCCCGGCGACAACGACACCATTCGCGGCTTCGTCCCAGCCGTGGAGTGAGAGATCAATCCGTTTCCCCACAGAGGCCAGCACCCTCCACGGGCGCCCCGGCCGCCCACCACGGCGGAGGCGGACGCCCGGCCACGGCGCCTCCATTCACTCTGCTCGGGGAAACCTCCCCGGCGCCGGGGCCGCCGGCCGCGCCCCATCGTCGCGGCTCGTTTTCCGGGTGGCCGCGACATGCCCCGAGCGAGAAAGGGCCCTGCACCACGCGGAACTGGGCGCTGACCAGGGCTGCCCAACGCCGGCCAATTCTCACGAGCGTTCTGCCCAAATCGATCCCGATTTGGGCAGAACGCTCGTGAGAATTGGCCGGAAAAAGCCCGGCGAACACACTTCGGGCACCACAGGGCCGCAGGGCCGCCCCCCCGGGGCCCTGTCCGGGATCGCGTGTCGTCGCGTTCCGGCACCGCCAGGAGGAGCTGCGGGAGGCGTGCACCGGGGAGGCCGACGCCTCCCGCTCCTCAGCCTCCAGGGGTCCCCTCCCTGGCGCCGGCAGCTGGGGCCGGGCAGCCCCGAAAGCCGGGCCCGGGCCCGGGCCTGCTTGCTCAGTCTTCCGTTGCCAGGGGCCTGAGCCTGGGGGCCTCGCCAAGGGGAACCCTGAGTCCCGCGCCACGAGTCCCCCGACCGTCCCGGCGACAACGGCACAATTCGCGGCTTCGTCCCAGCCGTGGAGTGAGAGAACAATCCGTTTCCCCACAGAGGCCAGGCCCCTCCACGGGCGCCCCGGCCGCCCGCCATGGCGGAGGCGGACGCCCGGCCACGGCGCCTCCATCCACTCTGCTCGGGGAAACCTCCCCGGCGCCGGGGCCGCCGGCCGCGCCCCATCGTCGCGGCTCGTTTTCCGGGTGGCCGCGACATGCCCCGAGTGAGAAAGGGCCGTTCTCCAAGCGGAACTGGCCGTTGAACAGGGCTGCCCAACGCCGGCCAATTCTCACGAGCGTTCTGCCCAAATCGATCCCGATTTGGGCAGAACGCTCGTGAGAATTGGCCGGAAAAACCCCGGCGAACACACTTCGGGCACCACAGGGCCGCAGGGCCCCCCCCAGGGGCCCTGTCCGGGATCGCGTGTCGTCGCGTTCCGGCACCGCCAGGAGGAGCTGCGGGAGGCGTGCACCGGGGAGGCCGACGCCTCCCGCTCCTCAGCCTCCAGGGGTCCCCTCCCTGGCGCCGGCAGCTGGGGCCGGGCAGCCCCGAAAGCCGGGCCCGGAACCGGGCCTGTTTGCTCAGTCTTCCGTTGCCAGGGGCCTGAGCCTGGGGGCCTCCCCATGGGGAACCCTAAATCCCGCGACACGAGTCCCCCGTCCGTCCCGGCGACAATGGCACCATTCGCGGCTTCGTCCCAGCCGTGGAGTGAGAGATCAATCCGTTTCCCCACAGAGGCCAGCCCCCTCCACGGGCGCCCCGGCCACCCACCACGGCGGAGGTGGACGCCCGGCCACGGCGCCTCCATTCACTCTGCTCGGGGAAACCTCCCCGGCGCCGGGGCCGCCGGCCGCGCCCCATCGTCGCGGCTCGTTTTCCGGGTGGCCGCGACATGCCCCGAGCGAGAAAGGGCCCTGCTCCACGCGGAACTGGGCGCTGACCAGGGCTGCCCAACACTGGCCAATTCTCACGAGCGTTCTGCCCAAATCGATCCCGATTTGGGCAGAACGCTCGTGAGAATTGGCCGGAAAAAGCCCGGCGAACACACTTCGGGCACCACAGGGCCGCAGGGCCGCCCCCCCGGGGCCCTGTCCGGGATCGCGTGTCGTCGCGTTCCGGCACCGCCAGGAGGAGCTGCGGGAGGCGTGTACCGGGGAGGCCGACGCCTCCCGCTCCTCAGCCTCCGGGGGTCCCCTCCCTGGCGCTGGCAGCTGGGGCCGGGCAGCCCCGAAAGCCGGGCCCGGAACCGGGCCTGCTTGCTCAGCCTTCCGTTGCCAGGGGCCTGAGCCTGGGGGCCTCCCCATGGGGAAACCTGAGTCCCGCGCCACGAGTCCCCCGACCGTCCCGGAGACAACGGCACCATTCGCGGCTTCGTCCCAGCCGTGGAGTGAGAGAACAATCCGTTTCCCCACAGAGGCCAGCCCCCTCCACGGGCGCCCCGGCCGCCCACCACGGCGGAGGCGGACGCCCGGCCACGGCGCCTCCATCCACTCTGCTCGGGGAAACCTCCCCGGCGCCGCGGCCGCCGGCCGCGCCCCATCGTCGCGGCTCGTTTTCCGGGTGGCCGCGACATGCCCCGAGCGAGAAAGGGCCCTGCTCCACGCGGAACTGGGCGCTGACCAGGGCTGCCCAACGCCGGCCAATTCTCACGAGCGTTCTGCCCAAATCGATCCCGATTTGGGCAGAACGCTCGTGAGAATTGGCCGGAAAAAGCCCGGCGAACACACTTCGGGCACCACAGGGCCGCAGGGCCGCCCCCCCGGGGCCCTGTCCGGGATCGCGTGTCGTCGCGTTCCGGCACCGCCAGGAGGAGCTGCGGGAGGCGTGCACCGGGGAGGCCGACGCCTCCCGCTCCTCAGCCTCCAGGGGTCCCCTCCCTGGCGCCGGCAGCTGGGGCAGGGCAGCCCCGAAAGCCGGGCCCGAGCCCGGGCCTGTTTGCTCAGCCTTCCGTTGCCAGGGGCCTGAGCCTGGGGGCCTCCCCATGGGCAACACTGAGTCCCGCGCCACGAGTCCTCCGACCGTCCCAGCGACAACGGCACCATTCGCGGCTTCGTCCCAGCCGTGGAGTGAGAGATCAATCCGTTTCCCCACAGAGGCCAGCCCCCTCCACGAGCGCCCCGGCCGCCCACCACGGCGGAGGCGGACGCCCGGCCACGGCGCCTCCATTCACTCTGCTCGGGGAAACCTCCCCGGCGCCGGGGCCGCCGGCCGCGCCCCATCGTCGCGGCTCGTTTTCCGGGTGGCCGCGACATGCCCCGAGCGAGAAAGGGCCCTGCACCACGCGGAACTGGGCGCTGACCAGGGCTGCCCAACGCCGGCCAATTCTCACGAGCGTTCTGCCCAAATCGATCCCGATTTGGGCAGAACGCTCGTGAGAATTGGCCGGAAAAAGCCCGGCGAACACACTTCGGGCACCACAGGGCCGCAGGGCCGCCCCCCCGGGGCCCTGTCCGGGATCGCGTGTCGTCGCGTTCCGGCACCGCCAGGAGGAGCTGCGGGAGGCGTGCACCGGGGAGGCCGACGCCTCCCGCTCCTCAGCCTCCAGGGGTCCCCTCCCTGGCGCCGGCAGCTGGGGCCGGGCAGCCCCGAAAGCCGGGCCCGGGCCCGGGCCTGCTTGCTCAGTCTTCCGTTGCCAGGGGCCTGAGCCTGGGGGCCTCCCCAAGGGGAACCCTGAGTCCCGCGCCACGAGTCCCCCGACCGTCCCGGCGACAACGGCACAATTCGCGGCTTCGTCCCAGCCGTGGAGTGAGAGAACAATCCGTTTCCCCACAGAGGCCAGGCCCCTCCACGGGCGCCCCGGCCGCCCGCCATGGCGGAGGCGGACGCCCGGCCACGGCGCCTCCATCCACTCTGCTCGGGGAAACTTCCCCGGCGCCGGGGCCGCCGGCCGCGCCCCATCGTCGCGGCTCGTTTTCCGGGTGGCCGCGACATGCCCCGAGTGAGAAACGGCCCTGCTCCACGCGGAACTGGCCGTTGAACAGGGCTGCCCAACGCCGGCCAATTCTCACGAGCGTTCTGCCCAAATCGATCCCGATTTGGGCAGAACGCTCGTGAGAATTGGCGGGAAAAACCCCGGCGAACACACATCGGGCACCACAGGGCCGCAGGGCCGCCCCCCCGGGGCCCTGTCCGGGATCGCGTGTCATCGCGTTCCGGCACCGCCAGGAGGAGCTGCGGGAGGCGTGTACCGGGGAGGCCGACGCCTCCCGCTCCTCAGGCTCCGGGGTCCCCTCCCTGGCGCCGGCAGCTGGGGCCGGGCAGCCCCGAAAGCCGGGCCCGGAACCGGGCCTGTTTGCTCAGTCTTCCGTTGCCAGGGGCCTGAGCCTGGGGGCCTCCCCATGGGGAACCCTAAATCCCGCGACACGAGTCCCCCGACCCTCCCGGCGACAACGGCACCATTCGCGGCTTCGTCCCAGCCGTGGAGTGAGAGATCAATCCGTTTCCCCACAGAGGCCAGCCCCCTCCACGGGCGCCCCGGCCGCCCACCACGGCGGAGGCGGACGCCCGGCCACGGCGCCTCCATCCACTCTGCTCGGGGAAACCTCCCCGGCACCGGGGCCGCCGGCCGCGCCCCATCGTCGCGGCTCGTTTTCCGGGTGGCCGCGACATGCCCCGAGCGAGAAAGGGCCCTGCTCCACGCGGAACTGGGCGCTGAGAAGGGCTGCCCAACGTCGGCCAATTCTCACGAGCGTTCTGCCCAAATCGATCCCGATTTGGGCAGAACGCTCGTGAGAATTGGCCGGAAATTGCCCGGCGAACACACTTCGGGCACCACAGGGCCGCAGGGCCGCCCCCCCGGGGCCCTGTCCGGGATCGCGTGTCGTCGCGTTCCGGCACCGCCAGGAGGAGCTGCGGGAGGCGTGCACCGGGGAGGCCGACGCCTCCCGCTCCTCAGCCTCCGGGGGTCCCCGCCCTGGCGCCGGCAGCTGGGGCCGGGCAGCCCCGAAAGCCGGGCCCGGAACCGGGCCTGTTTGCTCAGTCTTCCGTTGCCAGGGGCCTGAGCCTGGGGGCCTCCCCATGGGGAACCCTGAGTCCCGCGCCACGAGTCCCCCGACCGTCCCGGTGACAACGGCACCATTCGCGGCTTCGACCCAGCCGTGGAGTGAGAGATCAATCCGTTTCCCCACAGAGGCCAGCCCCCTCCACGGGCGCCCCGGCCGCCCGCCACGGCGGAGGCGGACGCCCGGCCACGGCGCCTCCATCCACTCTGCTCGGGGAAACCTCCCCGGCGCCGGGGCCGCCGGCCGCGCCCCATCGTCGCGGCTCGTTTTGCGGGAGGCCGCGACATGCCCCGAGCGAGAAAGGGCCCTGCTCCACGCGGAACTGGGCGCTGACCAGGGCTGCCCAACGCCGGCCCATTCTCACGAGCGTTCTGCCCAAATCGATCCCGATATGGGCAGAACGCTCGTGAGAATTGGCCGGAAAAAGCCCGGCGAACACACTTCGGGCACCACAGGGCCGCAGGGCCGCCCCCCCGGGGCCCTGTCCGGGATCGCGTGTCGTCGCGTTCCGGCACCGCCAGGAGGAGCTGCGGGAGGCGTGCACCGGGGAGGCCGACGCCTCCCGCTCCTCAGCCTCCGGGGGTCCCCTCCCTGGCGCTGGCAGCTGGGGCCGGGCAGCCCCGAAAGCCGGGCCCGGAACCGGGCCTGCTTGCTCAGCCTTCCGTTGCCAGGGGCCTGAGCCTGGGGGCCTCCCCATGGGGAACACTGAGTCCCGCGCCACGAGTCCCCCGACCGTCCCGGCGACAACGGCACCATTCGCGGCTTCGTCCCAGCCGTGGAGTGAGAGATCAATCCGTTTCCCCACAGAGGCCAGCCCCCTCCACGGGCGCCCCGGCCGCCCGCCACGGCGGAGGCGGACGCCCGGCCACGGCGCCTCCATCCACTCTGCTCGGGGAAACCTCCCCGGCGCCGGGGCCGCCGGCCGCGCCCCATCGTCGCGGATCGTTTTCCGGGTGGCCGCGACATGCCCCGAGCGAGAAAGGGCTCTGCTCCACGCGGAACTGGGCGCTGACCAGGGCTGCCCAACGCCGGCCAATGCTCACGAGCATTCTGCCCAAATCGATCCCGAGTTGGGCAGAACGCTCGTGAGAATTGGCCGGAAAAAGCCCGGCGAACACACTTCGGGCACCACAGGGCCGCAGGGCCCCCCCCCCGGGGCCCTGTCCGGGATCGCGTGTCGTCGCGTTCCGGCACCGCCAGGAGGAGCTGCGGGAGGCGTGTACCGGGGAGGCCGAGGCCTCCCGCTCCTCAGCCTCCGGGGGTCCCCTCCCTGGCGCCGGCAGCTGGGGCCGGGCAGCCCCGAAAGCCGGGCCCGGAACAGGGCCTGCTTGCTCAGCCTTCCGTTGCCAGGGGCCTGAGCCTGGGGGCCTCCCCTTGGGGAACACTGAGTCCCGCGCCACGAGTCCCCCGACCGTCCCGGCGACAACGGCACCATTCGCGGCTTCGTCCCAGCCGTGGAGTGAGATCAATCCGTTTCCCCACAGAGGCCAGCCCCCTCCACGGGCGCCCTGGCCGCCCGCCACGGCGGAGGCGGACGCCCGGCCACGGCGCCTCCATCCACTCTGCTCGGGGAAACCTCCCCGGCGTCGGGGCCGCCGGCCGCGCCCCATCGTCGCGGCTCGTTTTCCGGGTGGCCGCGACATGCCCCGAGCGAGAAAGGGCCCTGCTCCACGCGGAACTGGGCGCTGACCAGGGCTGCCCAACGCCGGCCAATTCTCACGAGCGTTCTGCCCAAATCGATCCCGATTTGGGCAGAACGCTCGTGAGAATTGGCCGGAAAAAGCCCGGCGAACACACTTCGGGCACCACAGGGCCGCAGGGCCGCCCCCCCGGGGCCCTGTCCGGGATCGCGTGTCGTCGCGTTCCGGCACCGCCAGGAGGAGCTGCGGGAGGCGTGCACCGGGGAGGCCGAAGCCTCCCGCTCCTCAGCCTCCGGGGGTCCCCTCCCTGGCGCCGGCAGCTGGGGCCGGGCAGCCCCGAAAGCCGGGCCCGGAACCGGGCCTGCTTGCTCAGCCTTCCGTTGCCAGGGGCCTGAGCCTGGGGGCCTCCCCATGGGGAACCCTGAGTCCCGCGCCACGAGTCCCCCGACCGTCCCGGAGACAACGGCACCATTCGAGGCTTCGTCCCAGTCGTGGAGTGAGAGAACAATCCGTTTCCCCACAGAGGCCAGCCCCCTCCACGGGCGCCCCGGCCGCCCGCCACGGCGGAGGCGGACGCCCGGCCACGGCGCCTCCATCCACTCTGCTCGGGGAAACCTCCCCGGCGCCGGGGCCGCCGGCCGCGCCCCATCGTCGCGGCTCGTTTTCCGGGTGGCCGCGACATGCCCCGAGCGAGAAAGGGCCCTGCTCCACGCGGAACTGGGCCCTGACCAGGGCTGCCCAACGCCGGCCAATTCTCACGAGCGTTCTGCCCAAATCGATTTGGCAGAACGCTCGTGAGAATTGGCCGGAAAAAGCCCGGCGAACACACTTCGGGCACCACACGGCCGCAGGGCCGCCCCCCCGGGGCCCTGTCCGGGATCGCGTGTCGTCGCGTTCCGGCACCGCCAGGAAGAGCTGCGGGAGGCGTGCACCGGGGAGGCCGACGCCTCCCGCTCCTCAGGCTCCGGGGTCCCCTCCCTAGCGCCGGCAGCTGGGGCCGGGCAGCCCCGAAAGCCGGGCCCGGAACCGGGCCTGTTTGCTCAGTCTTCCGTTGCCAGGGGCCTGAGCCTGGGGGCCTCCCCATGGGGAACCCTAAATCCCGCGACACGAGTCCCCCGACCGTCCCGGCGACAACGGCACCATTCGCGACTTCGTCCCAGCCGTGGAGTGAGAGATCAATCCGTTTCCCCACAGAGGCCAGCCCCCTCCACGGGCGCCCCGGCCGCCCACCACGGCGGAGGCGGACGCCCGGCCACGGCGCCTCCATCCACTCTGCTCGGGGAAACCTCCCCGGCGCCGGGGCCGCCGGCCGCGCCCCAACGTCGCGGCTCGTTTTCCGGGTGGCCGCGACATGCCCCGAGCGAGAAAGGGCCCTGCTCCACGCGGAACTGGGCGCTGACCAGGGCTGCCCAACGCCGGCCAATTCTCACGAGCGTTCTGCCCAAATCGATCCCGATTTGGGCAGAACGCTCGTGAGAATTGGCCGGAAATTGCCCGGCGAACACACTTCGGGCACCACAGGGCTGCAGGGCCGCCCCCCCGGGGCCCTGTCCGGGATCGCGTGTCGTCGCGTTCCGGCACCGCCAGGAGGAGCTGCGGGAGGCGTGCACCGGGGAGGCCGACGCCTCCCGCTCCTCAGCCTCCGGGGGTCCCCGCCCTGGCGCCGGCAGCTGGGGCCGGGCAGCCCCGAAAGCCGGGCCCGGAACCGGGCCTGTTTGCTCAGTCTTCCGTTGCCAGGGGCCTGAGCCTGGGGGCCTCCCCATGGGGAACCATGAGTCCCGCGCCACGAGTCCCCCGACCGTCCCGGTGACAACGGCACCATTCGCGGCTTCGTCCCAGCCGTGGAGTGAGAGATCAATCCGTTTCCCCACAGAGGCCAGCCCCCTCCACGGGCGCCCCGGCCGCCCGCCACGGCGGAGGCGGACGCCCGGCCACGGCGCCTCCATCCACTCTGCTCGGGGAAACCTCCCCGGCGCCGGGGCCGCCGGCCGCGCCCCATCGTCACGGCTCGTTTTCCGGGTGGCCGCGACATGCCCCGAGCGAGAAAGGGCCCTGCTCCACGCGGAACTGGGCGCTGACCAGGGCTGCCCAACGCCGGCCAATTCTCACGAGCGTTCTGCCCAAATCGATCCCGATTTGGGCAGAACGCTCGTGAGAATTGGCCGAAAAAGCCCGGCGAACACACTTCGGGCACCACAGGGCCCCAGGGCCGCCCCCCCCGGGGCCCTGTCCGGGATCGCGTGTCGTCGCGTTACGGCACCTCCAGGAGAGCTGCGGGAGGCGTGCACCGGGGAGGCCGACGCCTCCCGCTCCTCAGCCTCCGGGGGTCCCCGCCCTGGCGCCGGCAGCTGGGGCCGGGCAGCCCCGAAAGCCGGGCCCGGGCCCGGGCCTGCTTGCTCAGTCTTCCGTTGCCAGGGGCCTGAGCCTTGGGGCCTCCCCATGGGGAACACTGAGTCCCGCGCCACGAGTCCCCCGACCGTCCCGGCGACAACGGCACCATTCGCGGCTTCGTCCCAGCCGTGGAGTGAGAGATCAATCCGTTTCCCCACAGTGGCCAGCCCCCTCCACGGGCGCCACGGCCGCCCGCCACGGCGGAGGCGGACGCCCGGCCACGGCGCCTCCATCCACTCTGCTCGGGGAAACCTTCCCGGCGCCGGGTCCGCCGGCCGCGCCCCATCGTCGCGGCTCGTTTTCCGGTTGGCCGCGACATGCCCCGAGCGAGAAAGGGCCCTGCTCCACGCGGAACTGGGCGCTGACCAGGGCTGCCCAACGCCGGCCAATTCTCACGAGCGTTCTGCCCAAATCGATCCCGATTTGGGCAGAACGCTCGTGAGAATTGGCCGGAAATTGCCCGGCGAACACACTTCGGGCACCACAGGGCCGCAGGGCCGCCCCCCCGGGGCCCTGTCCGGGATCGCGTGTCGTCGCGTTCCGGCACCGCCAGGAGGAGCTGCGGGAGGCGTGCACCGGGGAGGCCGACGCCTCCCGCTCCTCAGCCTCCGGGGGTCCCCGCCCTGGCGCCGGCAGCTGGGGCCGGGCAGCCCCGAAAGCCGGGCCCGGAACCGGGCCTGTTTGCTCAGTCTTCCGTTGCCAGGGGCCTGAGCCTGGGGGCCGCCCCATGGGGAACCCTGAGTCCCGCGCCACGAGTCCCCCGACCGTCCCGGTGACAACGGCACCATTCGCGGCTTCGTCCCAGCCGTGGAGTGAGAGATCAATCCGTTTCCCCACAGAGGCCAGCCCCCTCCACGGGCGCCCCGGCCGCCCGCCACGGCGGAGGCGGACGCCCGGCCACGGCGCCTCCATCCACTCTGCTCGGGGAAACCTCCCCGGCGCCGGGGCCGCCGGCCGCGCCCCATCGTCACGGCTCGTTTTCCGGGTGGCCGCGACATGCCCCGAGCGAGAAAGGGCCCTGCTCCACGCGGAACTGGGCGCTGACCAGGGCTGCCCAACGCCGGCCAATTCTCACGAGCGTTCTGCCCAAATCGATCCCGATTTGGGCAGAACGCTCGTGAGAATTGGCCGAAAAAGCCCGGCGAACACACTTCGGGCACCATAGGGCCCCAGGGCCGCCCCCCCCGGGGCCCTGTCCGGGATCGCGTGTCGTCGCGTTACGGCACCTCCAGGAGAGCTGCGGGAGGCGTGCACCGGGGAGGCCGACGCTTCCCGCTCCTCAGCCTCCGGGGGTCCCCGCCCTGGCGCCGGCAGCTGGGGCCGGGCAGCCCCGAAAGCCGGGCCCGGGCCCGGGCCTGCTTGCTCAGTCTTCCGTTGCCAGGGGCCTGAGCCTTGGGGCCTCCCCATGGGGAACACTGAGTCCCGCGCCACGAGTCCCCCGACCGTCCCGGCGACAACGGCACCATTCGCGGCTTCGTCCCAGCCGTGGAGTGAGAGATCAATCCGTTTCCCCACAGTGGCCAGCCCCCTCCACGGGCGCCACGGCCGCCCGCCACGGCGGAGGCGGACGCCCGGCCACGGCGCCTCCATCCACTCTGCTCAGGGAAACCTTCCCGGCGCCGGGTCCGCCGGCCGCGCCCCATCGTCGCGGCTCGTTTTCCGGGTGGCCGCGACATGCCCCGAGCGAGAAAGGGCCCTGCTCCACGCGGAACTGGGCGCTGACCAGGGCTGCCCAACGCCGGCCAATTCTCACGAGCGTTCTGCCCAAATCGATCCCGATTTGGGCAGAACGCTCGTGAGAATTGGCCGGAAAAATCCCGGCGAACACACTTCGTGCAACACAGGGCCGCAGGGCCGCCCCCCCGGGGCCCTGTCCGGGATCGCGTGTCGTCGCGTTCCGGCACCGCCAGGAGGAGCTGCGGGAGGCGTGCACCGGGGAGGCCGACGCCTCCCGCTCCTCAGCCTCCGGAGGTCCCCTCCCTGGCGCCGGCAGCTGGGGCCGGGCAGACCCGAAAGCCGGGCCCGGGCCCGGGCCTGCTTGCTCAGTCTTCCGTTGCCAGGGTCCTGAGCCTTGGGGCCTCCCCATGGGGAACACTGAGTCCCGCGCCACGAGTCCCCCGACCGTCCCGGCGACAACGGCACCATTCGCGGCTTCGTCCCAGCCGTGGAGTGAGAGATCAATCCGTTTCCCCACAGAGGCCAGCCCCCTCCACGGGCGCCACGGCCGCCCGCCACGGCGGAGGCGGACGCCCGGCCACGGCGCCTCCATCCACTCTGCTAGGGGAAAACTCCCCGGCGCCGGGGCCGCCGGCTGCGCCCCATCGTCACGGCTCGTTTTCCGGGTGGCCGCGACATGCCCCGAGCGAGAAAGGGCCCTGCTCCACGCGGAACTGGGCGCTGACCAGGGCTGCCCAACGCCGGCCAATTCTCACGAGCGTTCTGCCCAAATCGATCCCGATTTGGGCAGAACGCTCGTGAGAATTGGCCGGAAAAAGCCCGGCGAACACACTTCGGGCACCACAGGGCCGCAGGGCCGCCCCCCCGGGGCCCTGTCCGGGATCGCGTGTCGTCGCATTCCGGCACCGCCAGGAGGAGCTGCGGGAGGCGTGCACAGTGGAGGCCGACGCCTCCCGCTCCTCAGCCTCCGGCGGTCCCCTCCCTGGCGCCGGCAGCTGGGGCCGTGCAGCCCCGAAAGCCTGGCCCGGAACCGGGCCTGCTTGCCAGCCTTCCGTTGCCAGGGGCCTGAGCCTTGGGGCCTCCCCATGGGGAACCCTGAGTCCCGCGCCACGAGTCCCCCGACCGTCCCGGAGACAACGGCACCATTCGCGGCTTCGTCCCAGCCGTGGAGTGAGAGAACAATCCGTTTCCCCACAGAGGCCAGCCCCCTCCACGGGCGCCCCGGCCGCCCGCCACGGCGGAGGCGGACGCCCGGCCACGGCGCCTCCATCCACTCTGCTCGGGGAAACCTCCCCGGCGCCGGGGCCGCCGGCCGCGCCCCATCGTCGCGGCTCGTTTTCCGGGTGGCCGCGACATGCCCCGAGCGAGAAAGGGCCCTGCTCCACGCGGAACTGGGCGCTGACCTGGGCTGCCCAACGCCGGCCAATTCTCACGAGCGTTCTGCCCAAATCGATCCCGATTTGGGCAGAACGTTCGTGAGAATTGGCCGGAAAAAGACCGGCGAACACACTTCGGGCACCACAGGTCCGCAGGGCCGCCCCCCCGGGGCCCTGTCCGGGATCGCGTGTCGTCGCGTTCCGGCACCGCCAGGAGGAGCTGCGGGAGGCGTGCACCGGGGAGGCCGACGCCTCCCGCTCCTCAGCCTCCGGGGGTCCCCTCCCTGGCGCCGGCAGCTGGGGCCGGGCAGCCCCGAAAGCCGGGCCCGGGCCCGGGACTGTTTGCTCGGCCTTCCGTTGCCAGGGGCCTGAGCCTGGGGGCCTCCCCATGGGGAACCCTGAGTCCCGCGCCACGAGTCCCCCGACCGTCCCGGCGACACCGGCACCATTAGCGGCTTCGTCCCAGCCGTGGAGTGAGAGATCAATCCGTTTCCCCACAGAGGCCAGCCCCCTCCACGGGCGCCCCGGCCGCCCGCCACGGCGGAGGCGGACGCCCGGCCACGGCGCCTCCATCCACTCTGCTCGGGGAAACCTCCCCGGCGCCGGGGCCGCCGGCCGCGCCCCATCGTCGCGGCTCGTTTTCCGGGTGGCCGCGACATGCCCCGAGCGAGAAAGGGCCCTGCTCCACGCGGAACTGGGCGCTGACCAGGGCTGCCCAACGCCGGCCAATTCTCACGAGCGTTCTGACCAAATCGATCCCGATTTGGGCAGAACGCTCGTGAGAATTGGCCGGAAAAAGCCCGGCGAACACACTTCGGGCACCACAGGGCCCCGGGGCCGCCCCCCCCGGGGCCCTGTCCGGGCTCGCGTGTCGTCGCGTTCCGGCACCGCCAGGAGGAGCTGCGGGAGGCGTGCACCGGGGCGGCCGACGCCTCCCGCTCCTCAGACTCCGGGGGTCCCCTCCCTGGCGCCGGCAGCTGGGGCCGGGCAGCCCCGAAAGCCGGGCCCGGGCCCGGGCCTGTTTGGTCAGCCTTCCGTTGCCAGGGGCCTGAGCCTGGGGGCCTCCCCATGGGGAACACTGAGTCCCGCGCCACGAGTCCCCCGACCGTCCCGGCGACAACGGCACCATTCGCGGCTTCGTCCCAGCCGTGGAGTGAGAGATCAATCCGTTTCCCCACAGAGGCCAGCCCCCTCCACGGGCGCCCCGGCCGCCCGCCACGGCGGAGGAGGACGCCCGGCCACGGCGCCTCCATCCACTCTGCTCGGGGAAACCTCCCCGGCGCCGGGGCTTCCGGCCGCGCCCCATCGTCGCGGCTCGTTTTCCGGGTGGCCGCGACATGCCCCGAGCGAGAAAGGGCCCTGCTCCACGCGGAACTGGGCGCTGACCAGGGCTGCCCAACGCCGGCCCATTCTCACGAGCGTTCTGCCCAAATCGATCCCGATTTGGGCAGAACGCTCGTGAGAATTGGCCGGAAAAACCCCGGCGAACACACTTCGGGCACCACAGGGCCCCAGGGCCGCCCCCCCGGGGCCCTGTCCGGGATCGCGCGTCGTCGCGTTCCGGCACCGCCAGGAGGAGCTGCGGGTGGCGTGCAACGGGGAGGCCGACGTTCCCGCTCCTCAGCCTCCGAGGGTCCCCTCCCTGGCGCCAGCAGCTGGAGCCGGGCAGCCCCGAAAGCCGGGCCCGGGCCCGGGCCTGCTTGCTCAGTCTTCCGTTGCCAGGGGCTTGAGCCTGGGGGCCTCCCCATGGGGAACCCTAAGTCCCGCGCCACGAGTCCCCCGACCGTCCCGGGGACAACGGCACCATTCGCGGCTTCGTCCCAGCCGTGGAGTGAGAGAACAATCCGTTTCCCCACAGAGGCCAGCCCCCTCCACGGGCGCCCCGGCCGCCCGCCACGGCGGAGGCGGACGCCCGGCCACGGCGCCTCCATCCACTCTGCTCGGGGAAACCTCCGAGGCGCCGGGTCCGCCGGCCGCGCCCCATCGTCGCGGCTCGTTTTCCGGGTGGCCGCGACATGCCCCGAGCGAGAAAGGGCCCTGCTCCACGCGGAACTGGGCGCTGACCAGAGCTGCCCAAAGCCGGCCAATTCTCACGAGCGTTCTGCCCAAATCGATCCCGATTTGGGCAGAACGCTCGTGAGAATTGGCCGGAAAAAGCCCGGCGAACACACTTCGGGCACCACAGGGCCGCAGGGCCGCCCCCCCGGGGCCCTGTCCGGGATCGCCTGTCGTCGCATTCCGGCACCGCCAGGAGGAGCTGCGGGAGGCGTGCACAGGGGAGGCCGACGCCTCCCGCTCCTCAGCCTCCGGGGGTCCCCTCCCTGGCGCCGGCAGCTGGGGCCGGGCAGCCCCGAAAGCCTGGCCCGGAACCGGGCCTCCTTGCTCAGCCTTCCGTTGCCAGGGGCCTGAGCCTTGGGGCCTCCCCATGGGGAACCCTGAGTCCCGCGCCACGAGTCCCCCGACCGTCCCGGAGACAACGGCACCATTCGCGGCTTCGTCCCAGCCGTGGAGTGAGAGATCAATCCGTTTCCCCACAGAGGCCAGCCCCCTCCACGGGCGACCCGGCCGCCCGCCACGGCGGAGGCGGACGCCCGGCCACGGCGCCTCCATCCACTCTGCTCGGGGAAACCTCCCCGGCGCCGGGTCCGCCGGCCGCGCCCCATCGTCGCGGCTCGTTTTCCGGGTGGCCGCGACATGCCCCGAGCGAGAAAGGGCCCTGCTCCACGCGGAACTGGGCCCTGACCAGGGCTGCCCAACGCCGGCCAATTCTCACGAGCGTTCTGCCCAAATCGATCCCGATTTGGGCAGAACGCTCGTGAGAATTGGCCGGAAAAAGCCCGGCGAACACACTTCGGGCACCACAGGGCCGCAGGGCCGCCCCCCCGGGGCCCTGTCCGGGATCGCGTGTCGTCGCGTTCCGGCACCGCCAGGAGGAGCTGCGGGAGGCGTTCACCGGGGAGGCCGACGCCTCCCGCTCCTCAGCCTCCGGGGGTCCCCTCCCTGGCGCCGGCAGCTGGGGCCGGGCAGCCCCGAAAGCCGGGCCCGGGCCCGGGCCTGTTTGCTCGGCCTTCCGTTGCCAGGGGCCTGAGCCTGGGGGCCTCCCCATGGGGAACACTGAGTCCCGCGCCACGAGTCCCCCGACCGTCCCGGCTACAACGGCACCATTAGCGGCTTCGTCCCAGCCATGGAGTGAGAGATCAATCCGTTTCCCCACAGAGGCCAGCCCCCTCCACGGGCGCCCCGGCCGCCCGCCACGGCGGAGGCGGACGCCCGGCCACGGCGCCTCCATCCACTCTGCTCGGGGAAACCTCCCCGGCGCCGGGGCCGCCGGCCGCGCCCCATCGTCGCGGCTCGTTTTCCGGGTGGCCGCGACATGCCCCGAGCGAGAAAGGGCCCTGCTCCACGCGGAACTGGGCGCTGACCAGGGCTGCCCAACGCCGGCCAATTCTCACGAGCGTTCTGACCAAATCGATCCCGATTTGGGCAGAACGCTCGTGAGAATTGGCCGGAAAAAGCCCGGCGAACACACTTCGGGCACCACAGGGCCGCAGGGTCGCCCCCCCGGGGCCCTCTCCGGATTCGCGTGTCGTCGCGTTCCGGCACCGCCAGGAGGAGCTGCGGGAGGCGTGCACAGGGGAGGACGACGCCTCCCACTCCTCAGCCTCCGGGGGTCCCCTCCCTGGCGCTGGAAGCTGGGGCCGGGCAGCCCCGAAAGCCGGGCCCGGAACCGGGCCTGCTTGCTCAGCCTTCCGTTGCCAGGGGCCTGAGCCTTGGGGCCTCCCCTTGGGGAACACTGAGTCCCGCGCCACGAGTCCCCCGACCGTCCCGGCGACAACGGCACCATTCGCGGCTTCGTCCCAGCCGTGGAGTGAGAGATCAATCCGTTTCCCCACAGAGGCCAGCCCCCTCCACGGGCGACCCGGCCGCCCGCCACGGCGGAGGCGGACGCCCGGCCACGGCGCCTCCATCCACTCTGCTCGGGGAAACCTCCCCGGCGCCGGGGCCGCCGGCCGCGCCCCATCTTCGCGGCTCGTTTTCCGGGTGGCCGCGACATGCCCCGAGCGAGAAAGGGCCCTGCTCCACGGGGAACTGGGCCCTGACCAGGGCTGCCCAACGCCGGCCAATTCTCACGAGCGTTCTGCCCAAATCGATCCCGATTTGGGCAGAACGCTCGTGAGAATTGGCCGGAAAAAGCCCGGCGAACACACTTCGGGCACCACAGTGCCGCAGGGCCGCCCCCCCGGGGCCCTGTCCGGGATCGCGTGTCGTCGCGTTCCGGCACCGCCAGGAGGAGCTGCGGGATCGTGCACCGGGGAGGCCGACGCCTCCCGCTCCTCAGCCTCCGGGGGTCCCCTCCCTGGCGCCGGCAGCTGGGGCCGGGCAGCCCCGAAAGCCGGGCCCGGAACCGGGCCTGCTTGCTCAGCCTTCCGTTGCCAGGGGCCTGAGCCTGGGGGCCTCCCCATGGGGAACCCTGTGTCCCGCGCCAGGAGTACCCCGACCGTCCCGTCGACAACGGCACCTTTCGCGGCTTCGTCCCAGCCGTGGAGTGAGAGATCAATCCGTTTCCCCACAGAGGCCAGCCCCCTCCACGGGCGCCCCGGCCGCCCGCCACGGCGGAGGCGGACGCCCGGCCACGGCGCCTCCATCCACTCTGCTCGGGGAAACCTCCCCGGCGCCGGGGCCGCCGGCCGCGCCCCATCGTCGCGGCTCGTTTTCCGGGTGGCCGCGACATGCCCCGAGCGAGAAAGGGCCCTGCTCCACGCGGAACTGGGCGCTGACCTGGGCTGCCCAACGCCGGCCAATTCTCACGAGCGTTCTGCCCAAATCGATCCCGATTTGGGCAGAACGTTCGTGAGAATTGGCCGGAAAAAGACCGGCGAACACACTTCGGGCACCACAGGTCCGCAGGGCCGCCCCCCCGGGGCCCTGTCCGGGATCGCGTGTCGTCGCGTTCCGGCACCGCCAGGAGGAGCTGCGGGAGGCGTGCACCGGGGAGGCCGACGCCTCCCGCTCCTCAGCCTCCGGGGGTCCCCTCCCTGGCGCCGGCAGCTGGGGCCGGGCAGCCCCGAAAGCCGGGCCCGGGCCCGGGACTGTTTGCTCGGCCTTCCGTTGCCAGGGGCCTGAGCCTGGGGGCCTCCCCATGGGGAACCCTGAGTCCCGCGCCACGAGTCCCCCGACCGTCCCGGCGACACCGGCACCATTAGCGGCTTCGTCCCAGCCGTGGAGTGAGAGATCAATCCGTTTCCCCACAGAGGCCAGCCCCCTCCACGGGCGCCCCGGCCGCCCGCCACGGCGGAGGCGGACGCCCGGCCACGGCGCCTCCATCCACTCTGCTCGGGGAAACCTCCCCGGCGCCGGGGCCGCCGGCCGCGCCCCATCGTCGCGGCTCGTTTTCCGGGTGGCCGCGACATGCCCCGAGCGAGAAAGGGCCCTGCTCCACGCGGAACTGGGCGCTGACCAGGGCTGCCCAACGCCGGCCAATTCTCACGAGCGTTCTGACCAAATCGATCCCGATTTGGGCAGAACGCTCGTGAGAATTGGCCGGAAAAAGCCCGGCGAACACACTTCGGGCACCACAGGGCCCCGGGGCCGCCCCCCCCGGGGCCCTGTCCGGGCTCGCGTGTCGTCGCGTTCCGGCACCGCCAGGAGGAGCTGCGGGAGGCGTGCACCGGGGCGGCCGACGCCTCCCGCTCCTCAGACTCCGGGGGTCCCCTCCCTGGCGCCGGCAGCTGGGGCCGGGCAGCCCCGAAAGCCGGGCCCGGGCCCGGGCCTGTTTGGTCAGCCTTCCGTTGCCAGGGGCCTGAGCCTGGGGGCCTCCCCATGGGGAACACTGAGTCCCGCGCCACGAGTCCCCCGACCGTCCCGGCGACAACGGCACCATTCGCGGCTTCGTCCCAGCCGTGGAGTGAGAGATCAATCCGTTTCCCCACAGAGGCCAGCCCCCTCCACGGGCGCCCCGGCCGCCCGCCACGGCGGAGGAGGACGCCCGGCCACGGCGCCTCCATCCACTCTGCTCGGGGAAACCTCCCCGGCGCCGGGGCTTCCGGCCGCGCCCCATCGTCGCGGCTCGTTTTCCGGGTGGCCGCGACATGCCCCGAGCGAGAAAGGGCCCTGCTCCACGCGGAACTGGGCGCTGACCAGGGCTGCCCAACGCCGGCCCATTCTCACGAGCGTTCTGCCCAAATCGATCCCGATTTGGGCAGAACGCTCGTGAGAATTGGCCGGAAAAACCCCGGCGAACACACTTCGGGCACCACAGGGCCCCAGGGCCGCCCCCCCGGGGCCCTGTCCGGGATCGCGCGTCGTCGCGTTCCGGCACCGCCAGGAGGAGCTGCGGGTGGCGTGCAACGGGGAGGCCGACGTTCCCGCTCCTCAGCCTCCGAGGGTCCCCTCCCTGGCGCCAGCAGCTGGAGCCGGGCAGCCCCGAAAGCCGGGCCCGGGCCCGGGCCTGCTTGCTCAGTCTTCCGTTGCCAGGGGCTTGAGCCTGGGGGCCTCCCCATGGGGAACCCTAAGTCCCGCGCCACGAGTCCCCCGACCGTCCCGGGGACAACGGCACCATTCGCGGCTTCGTCCCAGCCGTGGAGTGAGAGAACAATCCGTTTCCCCACAGAGGCCAGCCCCCTCCACGGGCGCCCCGGCCGCCCGCCACGGCGGAGGCGGACGCCCGGCCACGGCGCCTCCATCCACTCTGCTCGGGGAAACCTCCGAGGCGCCGGGTCCGCCGGCCGCGCCCCATCGTCGCGGCTCGTTTTCCGGGTGGCCGCGACATGCCCCGAGCGAGAAAGGGCCCTGCTCCACGCGGAACTGGGCGCTGACCAGAGCTGCCCAAAGCCGGCCAATTCTCACGAGCGTTCTGCCCAAATCGATCCCGATTTGGGCAGAACGCTCGTGAGAATTGGCCGGAAAAAGCCCGGCGAACACACTTCGGGCACCACAGGGCCGCAGGGCCGCCCCCCCGGGGCCCTGTCCGGGATCGCCTGTCGTCGCATTCCGGCACCGCCAGGAGGAGCTGCGGGAGGCGTGCACAGGGGAGGCCGACGCCTCCCGCTCCTCAGCCTCCGGGGGTCCCCTCCCTGGCGCCGGCAGCTGGGGCCGGGCAGCCCCGAAAGCCTGGCCCGGAACCGGGCCTCCTTGCTCAGCCTTCCGTTGCCAGGGGCCTGAGCCTTGGGGCCTCCCCATGGGGAACCCTGAGTCCCGCGCCACGAGTCCCCCGACCGTCCCGGAGACAACGGCACCATTCGCGGCTTCGTCCCAGCCGTGGAGTGAGAGATCAATCCGTTTCCCCACAGAGGCCAGCCCCCTCCACGGGCGACCCGGCCGCCCGCCACGGCGGAGGCGGACGCCCGGCCACGGCGCCTCCATCCACTCTGCTCGGGGAAACCTCCCCGGCGCCGGGTCCGCCGGCCGCGCCCCATCGTCGCGGCTCGTTTTCCGGGTGGCCGCGACATGCCCCGAGCGAGAAAGGGCCCTGCTCCACGCGGAACTGGGCCCTGACCAGGGCTGCCCAACGCCGGCCAATTCTCACGAGCGTTCTGCCCAAATCGATCCCGATTTGGGCAGAACGCTCGTGAGAATTGGCCGGAAAAAGCCCGGCGAACACACTTCGGGCACCACAGGGCCGCAGGGCCGCCCCCCCGGGGCCCTGTCCGGGATCGCGTGTCGTCGCGTTCCGGCACCGCCAGGAGGAGCTGCGGGAGGCGTTCACCGGGGAGGCCGACGCCTCCCGCTCCTCAGCCTCCGGGGGTCCCCTCCCTGGCGCCGGCAGCTGGGGCCGGGCAGCCCCGAAAGCCGGGCCCGGGCCCGGGCCTGTTTGCTCGGCCTTCCGTTGCCAGGGGCCTGAGCCTGGGGGCCTCCCCATGGGGAACACTGAGTCCCGCGCCACGAGTCCCCCGACCGTCCCGGCTACAACGGCACCATTAGCGGCTTCGTCCCAGCCATGGAGTGAGAGATCAATCCGTTTCCCCACAGAGGCCAGCCCCCTCCACGGGCGCCCCGGCCGCCCGCCACGGCGGAGGCGGACGCCCGGCCACGGCGCCTCCATCCACTCTGCTCGGGGAAACCTCCCCGGCGCCGGGGCCGCCGGCCGCGCCCCATCGTCGCGGCTCGTTTTCCGGGTGGCCGCGACATGCCCCGAGCGAGAAAGGGCCCTGCTCCACGCGGAACTGGGCGCTGACCAGGGCTGCCCAACGCCGGCCAATTCTCACGAGCGTTCTGACCAAATCGATCCCGATTTGGGCAGAACGCTCGTGAGAATTGGCCGGAAAAAGCCCGGCGAACACACTTCGGGCACCACAGGGCCGCAGGGTCGCCCCCCCGGGGCCCTCTCCGGATTCGCGTGTCGTCGCGTTCCGGCACCGCCAGGAGGAGCTGCGGGAGGCGTGCACAGGGGAGGACGACGCCTCCCACTCCTCAGCCTCCGGGGGTCCCCTCCCTGGCGCTGGAAGCTGGGGCCGGGCAGCCCCGAAAGCCGGGCCCGGAACCGGGCCTGCTTGCTCAGCCTTCCGTTGCCAGGGGCCTGAGCCTTGGGGCCTCCCCTTGGGGAACACTGAGTCCCGCGCCACGAGTCCCCCGACCGTCCCGGCGACAACGGCACCATTCGCGGCTTCGTCCCAGCCGTGGAGTGAGAGATCAATCCGTTTCCCCACAGAGGCCAGCCCCCTCCACGGGCGACCCGGCCGCCCGCCACGGCGGAGGCGGACGCCCGGCCACGGCGCCTCCATCCACTCTGCTCGGGGAAACCTCCCCGGCGCCGGGGCCGCCGGCCGCGCCCCATCTTCGCGGCTCGTTTTCCGGGTGGCCGCGACATGCCCCGAGCGAGAAAGGGCCCTGCTCCACGGGGAACTGGGCCCTGACCAGGGCTGCCCAACGCCGGCCAATTCTCACGAGCGTTCTGCCCAAATCGATCCCGATTTGGGCAGAACGCTCGTGAGAATTGGCCGGAAAAAGCCCGGCGAACACACTTCGGGCACCACAGTGCCGCAGGGCCGCCCCCCCGGGGCCCTGTCCGGGATCGCGTGTCGTCGCGTTCCGGCACCGCCAGGAGGAGCTGCGGGATCGTGCACCGGGGAGGCCGACGCCTCCCGCTCCTCAGCCTCCGGGGGTCCCCTCCCTGGCGCCGGCAGCTGGGGCCGGGCAGCCCCGAAAGCCGGGCCCGGAACCGGGCCTGCTTGCTCAGCCTTCCGTTGCCAGGGGCCTGAGCCTGGGGGCCTCCCCATGGGGAACCCTGTGTCCCGCGCCAGGAGTACCCCGACCGTCCCGTCGACAACGGCACCTTTCGCGGCTTCGTCCCAGCCGTGGAGTGAGAGATCAATCCGTTTCCCCACAGAGGCCAGCCCCCTCGACGGGCGCCCCGGCCCCCCGCCACGGCGGAGGCGGACGCCCGGCCACGGCGCCTCCATCCACTCTGCTCGGGGAAACCTCCCCGGCGCCGGGGCCGCCGGCCGCGCCCCATCTTCACGGCTCGTTTTCCGGGTGGCCGCGACATGCCCCGAGCGAGAAAGGGCCCTGCTCCACGCGGAACTGGGCGCTGACCAGGGCTGCCCAACGCCGGCCCATTCTCACGAGCGTTCTGCCCAAATCGATCCCGATTTGGGCAGAACGCTCGTGAGAATTGGCCGGAAAAACCCCGGCGAACACACTTCGGGCACCACAGGGCCCCAGGGCCGCCCCCCCGGGGCCCTGTCCGGGATCGCGCGTCGTCGCGTTCCGGCACCGCCAGGAGGAGCTGCGGGAGGCGTGCACCGGGGAGGCCGACGTTCCCGCTCCTCAGCCTCCGAGGGTCCCCTCCCTGGCGCCGGCAGCAGGAGCCGGGCAGCCCCGAAAGCCGGGCCCGGGCCCGGGCCTGCTTGCTCAGTCTTCCGTTGCCAGGGGCCTGAGCCTGGGGGCCTCCCCATGGGGAACCCTAAGTCCCGCGCCACGAGTCCTCCGACCGTCCCGGGGACAATGGCACCATTCGCGGCTTCGTCCCAGCCGTGGAGTGAGAGAACAATCCGTTTCCCCACAGAGGCCAGCCCCCTCCACGGGCGCCCCGGCCGCCCGCCACGGCGGAGGCGGACGCCCGGCCACGGCGCCTCCATCCACTCTGCTCGGGGAAACCTCCCCGGCGCCGGGTCCGCCGGCCGCGCCCCATCGTCGCGGCTCGTTTTCCGGGTGGCCGCGACATGCCCCGAGCGAGAAAGGGCCCTGCTCCACGCGAAACTGGGCGCTGACCAGGGCTTCCCAACGCCGGCCAATTCTCACGAGCGTTCTGCCCAAATCGATCCCGATTTGGGCAGAACGCTCGTGAGAATTGGCCAGAAAAAGCCCGGCGAACACACTTCGGGCACCACAGGGCCGCAGGGCCGCCCCCCCGGGGCCCTGTCCGGGATCGCGTGTCGTCGCATTCCGGCACCGCCAGGAGGAGCTGCGGGAGGCGTGCACAGGGGAGGCCGACGCCTCCCGCTCCTCAGCCTCCGGGGGTCCCCTCCCTGGCGCCGGCAGCTGGGGCCGGGCAGCCCCGAAAGCCTGGCCCGGAACCGGGCCTCCTTGCTCAGCCTTCCGTTGCCAGGGGCCTGAGCCTTGGGGCCTCCCCATGGGGAACCCTGAGTCCCGCGCCACGAGTCCCCCGACCGTCCCGGAGACAACGGCACCATTCGCGGCTTCGTCCCAGCCGTGGAGTGAGAGAACAATCCGTTTCCCCACAGAGGCCAGGCCCCTCCACGGGCGCCCCGGCCGCCCGCCACGGCGGAGGCGGACGCCCGGCCACGGCGCCTCCATCCACTCTGCTCGGGGAAACCTCCCCGGCTCCGGGGCCGCCGGCCGCGCCCCATCGTCGCGGCTCGTTTTCCGGGTGGCCGCGACATGCCCCGAGCGAGAAAGGGCCCTGCTCCACGCGGAACTGGGCGCTGACCAGGGCTGCCCAACGCCGGCCAATTCTCACGAGCGTTCTGCCCAAATAGATCCTGATTTGGGCAGAACGCTCGTGAGAATTGGCCGGAAAAAGCCCGGCGAACACACTTCGGGCACCACAGGGCCGCAGGGCCGCCCCCCCGGGGCCCTGTCCGGGATCGCGTGTCGTCGCGTTCCGGCACCGCCAGGAGGAGCTGCGGGAGGCGTGCACCGGGGAGGCCGACGCCTCCCGCTCCTCAGCCTCCGGGGGTCCCCTCCCTGGCGCCGGCAGCTGGGGCCGGGCAGCCCCGAAAGCCGGGCCAGGGCCCGGGCCTGTTTGCTCGGCCTTCCGTTGCCAGGGGCCTGAGCCTGGGGGCCTCCCCATGGGGAACCCTGAGTCCCGCGCCACGAGTCCCCCGACCGTCCCGGCGACACCGGCACCATTAGCGGCTTCGTCCCAGCCGTGGAGTGAGAGATCAATCCGTTTCCCCACAGAGGCCAGCCCCCTCCACGGGCGCCCCGGTCGCCCGCCACGGCGGAGGCGGACGCCCGGCCACGGCGCCTCCATCCACTCTGCTCGGGGAAACCTCCCCGGCGCCGGGGCCGCCGGCCGCGCCCCATCGTCGCGGCTCGTTTTCCGGGTGGCCGCGACATGCCCCGAGCGAGAAAGGGCCCTGCTCCACGCGGAACTGGGCGCTGACCAGGGCTGCCCAACGCCGGCCAATTCTCACGAGCGTTCTGCCCAAATCGATCCCGATTTGGGCAGAACGCTCGTGAGAATTGGCCGGAAAAAGCCCGGCGAACACACTTCGGGCACCACAGGGCCCCGGGGCCGCCCCCCCCGGGGCCCTGTCCGGGATCGCGTGTCGTCGCGTTCCGGCACCGCCAGGAGGAGCTGCGGGAGGCGTGCACCGGGGCGGCCGACGCCTCCCGCTCCTCAGACTCCCGGGGTCCCCTCCCTGGCGCCGGCAGCTGGGGCCGGGCAGCCCCGAAAGCCGGGCCCGGGCCCGGGCCTGTTTGGTCAGCCTTCCGTTGCCAGGGGCCTGAGCCTGGGGGCCTCCCCATGGGGAACCCTGAGTCCCGCGCCACGAGTCCCCCGACCATCCCGGAGACAACGGCACCATTCGCGGCTTCGTCCCAGCCGTGGAGTGAGAGAACAATCCGTTTCCCCACAGAGGCCAGCCCCCTCCACGGGCGCCCCGGCCGCCCGCCACGGCGGAGGCGGACGCCCGGCCACGGCGCCTCCATCCACTCTGCTCGGGGAAACCTCCCCGGCGCCGGGTCCGCCGGCCGCGCCCCATCGTCGCGGCTCGTTTTCCGGGTGGCCGCGACATGCCCCGAGCGAGAAAGGGCCCTGCTCCACGCGAAACTGGGCGCTGACCAGGGCTTCCCAACGCCGGCCAATTCTCACGAGCGTTCTGCCCAAATCGATCCCGATTTGGGCAGAACGCTCGTGAGAATTGGCCGGAAAAAGCCCGGCGAACACACTTCGGGCACCACAGGGCCGCAGGGCCGCCCCCCCGGGGCCCTGTCCGGGATCGCGTGTCGTCGCATTCCGGCACCGCCAGGAGGAGCTGCGGGAGGCGTGCACAGGGGAGGCCGACGCCTCCCGCTCCTCAGCCTCCGGGGGTCCCCTCCCTGGCGCCGGCAGCTGGGGCCGGGCAGCCCCGAAAGCCTGGCCCGGAACCGGGCCTCCTTGCTCAGCCTTCCGTTGCCAGGGGCCTGAGCCTTGGGGCCTCCCCATGGGGAACACTGAGTCCCGCGCCACGAGTCCCCCGACCGTCCCGGAGACAACGGCACCATTCGCGGCTTCGTCCCAGCCGTGGAGTGAGAGAACAATCCGTTTCCCCACAGAGGCCAGGCCCCTCCACGGGCGCCCCGGCCGCCCGCCACGGCGGAGGCGGACGCCCGGCCACGGCGCCTCCATCCACTCTGCTCGGGGAAACCTCCCCGGCGCCGGGGCCGCCGGCCGCGCCCCATCGTCGCGGCTCGTTTTCCGGGTGGCCGCGACATGCCCCGAGCGAGAAAGGGCCCTGCTCCACGCGGAACTGGGCGCTGACCAGGGCTGCCCAACGCCGGCCAATTCTCACGAGCGTTCTGCCCAAATAGATCCTGATTTGGGCAGAACGCTCGTGAGAATTGGCCGGAAAAAGCCCGGCGAACACACTTCGGGCACCACAGGGCCGCAGGGCCGCCCCCCCGGGGCCCTGTCCGGGATCGCGTGTCGTCGCGTTCCGGCACCGCCAGGAGGAGCTGCGGGAGGCGTGCACCAGGGAGGCCGACGCCTCCCGCTCCTCAGCCTCCGGGGGTCCCCTCCCTGGCGCCGGCAGCTGGGGCCGGGCAGCCCCGAAAGCCGGGCCCGGGCCCGGGCCTGTTTGCTCGGCCTTCCGTTGCCAGGGGCCTGAGACTGGGGGCCTCCCCATGGGGAACCCTGAGTCCCGCGCCACGAGTCCCCCGACCGTCCCGGAGACAACGGCACCATTCGCGGCTTCGTCCCAGCCGTGGAGTGAGAGAACAATCCGTTTCCCCACAGAGGCCAGGCCCCTCCACGGGCGCCCCGGCCGCCCGCCACGGCGGAGGCGGACGCCCGGCCACGGCGCCTCCATCCACTCTGCTCGGGGAAACCTCCCCGGCGCCGGGGCCGCCGGCCGCGCCCCATCGTCGCGGCTCGTTTTCCGGGTGGCCGCGACATGCCCCGAGCGAGAAAGGGCCCTGCTCCACGCGGAACTGGGCGCTGACCAGGGCTGCCCAACGCCGGCCAATTCTCACGAGCGTTCTGCCCAAATCGATCCCGATTTGGGCAGAACGCTCGTGAGAATTGGCCGGAAAAAGCCCGGCGAACACACTTCGGGCACCACAGGGCCGCAGGGCCGCCCCCCCGGGGCCCTGTCCGGGATCGCGTGTCGTCGCGTTCCGGCACCGCCAGGAGGAGCTGCGGGAGGCGTGCACCGGGGAGGCCGACGCCTCCCGCTCCTCAGCCTCCGGGGGTCCCCTCCCTGGCGCCGGCAGCTGGGGCCGGGCAGCCCCGAAAGCCGGGCCCGGGCCCGGGCCTGTTTGCTCGGCCTTCCGTTGCCAGGGGCCTGAGCCTGGGGGCCTCCCCATGGGGAACTCTGAGTCCCGCGCCACGAGTCCCCCGACCGTCCCGGCTACAACGGCACCATTAGCGGCTTCGTCCCAGCCGTGGAGTGAGAGATCAATCCGTTTCCCCACAGAGGCCAGCCCCCTCCACGGGCGCCCCGGCCGCCCGCCACGGCGGAGGCGGACGCCCGGCCACGGCGCCTCCATCCACTCTGCTCGGGGAAACCTCCCCGGCGCCGGGGCCGCCGGCCGCGCCCCATCGTCGCGGCTCGTTTTCCGGGGGGCCGCGACATGCCCCGAGCGAGAAAGGGCCCTGCTCCACGCGAAACTGGGCGCTGACCTGGGCTTCCCAACGCCGGCCAATTCTCACGAGCGTTCTGCCCAAATCGATCCCGATTTGGGCAGAACGCTCGTGAGAATTGGCCGGAAAAACCCGGCGAACACACTTCGGGCACCACAGGGCCGCAGGGCCGCCCCCCCGGGGCCCTGTCCGGGATCGCGTGTCGTCGCATTCCGGCACCGCCAGGAAGAGCTGCGGGAGGCGTGCACAGGGGAGGCCGACGCCTCCCGCTCCTCAGCCTCCGGGGGTCCCCTCCCCGGCGCCGGCAGCTGGGGCCGGGCAGCCCCGAAAGCCTGGCCCGGAATCGGGCCTCCTTGCTCGGCCTTCCGTTGCCAGGGGCCTGAGCCTTGGGGCCTCCCCATGGGGAACCCTGAGTCCCGCGCCACGAGTCCCCCGACCGTCCCGGAGACAACGGCACCATTCGCGGCTTCGTCCCAGCCGTGGAGTGAGAGAACAATCCGTTTCCCCACAGAGGCCAGGCCCCTCCACGGGCGCCCCGGCCGCCCGCCACGGCGGAGGCGGACGCCCGGCCACGGCGCCTCCATCCACTCTGCTCGGGGAAACCTCCCCGGCGCCGGGGCCGCCGGCCGCGCCCCATCGTCGCGGCTCGTTTTCCGGGTGGCCGCGACATGCCCCGAGCGAGAAAGGGCCCTGCTCCACGCGGAACTGGGCGCTGACCAGGGCTGCCCAACGCCGGCCAATTCTCACGAGCGTTCTGCCCAAATAGATCCTGATTTGGGCAGAACGCTCGTGAGAATTGGCCGGAAAAAGCCCGGCGAACACACTTCGGGCACCACAGGGCCGCAGGGCCGCCCCCCCGGGGCCCTGTCCGGGATCGCGTGTCGTCGCGTTCCGGCACCGCCAGGAGGAGCTGCGGGAGGCGTGCACCAGGGAGGCCGACGCCTCCCGCTCCTCAGCCTCCGGGGGTTCCCTCCCTGGCGCCGGCAGCTGGGGCCGGGCAGCCCCGAAAGCCGGGCCCGGGCCCGGGCCTGTTTGCTCGGCCGTCCGTTGCCAGGGGCCTGAGCCTGGGGGCCTCCCCATGGGGAACCCTGAGTCCCGCGCCACGAGTCCCCCGACCGTCCCGGAGACAACGGCACCATTCGCGGCTTCGTCCCAGCCGTGGAGTGAGAGATCAAACCGTTTCCCCACAGAGGCCAGCCCCCTCCACGGGCGACCCGGCCGCCCGCCACGGCGGAGGCGGACGCCCGGCCACGGCGCCTCCATCCACTCTGCTCGGGGAAACCTCCCCGGCGCCGGGGCCGCCGGCCGCGCCCCATTGTCGCGGCTCGTTTTCCGGGTGGCCGCGACATGCCCCGAGCGAGAAAGGGCCCTGCTCCACGCGGAACTGGGCCCTGACCAGGGCTGCCAAACGCCGGCCAATTCTCACGAGCGTTCTGCCCAAATCGATCCCGATTTGGGCAGAACGCTCGTGAGAATTGGCCGGAAAAAGCCCGGCGAACACACTTCGGGCACCACAGGGCCGCAGGGCCGCCCCCCCGGGGCCCTGTCCGGGATCGCGTGTCGTCGCGTTCCGGCACCGCCAGGAGGAGCTGCGGGAGGCGTGCACCGGGGAGGCCGACGCCTCCCGCTCCTCAGCCTCCGGGAGTCCCCTCCCTGGCGCCGGCAGCTGGGGCCGGGCAGCCCCGAAAGCCGGGCCCGGGCCCGGGCCTGTTTGCTCGGCCTTCCGTTGCCAGGGGCCTGAGCCTGGGGGCCTCCCCATGGGGAACACTGAGTCCCGCGCCACGAGTCCCCCGACCGTCCCGGCGACAACGGCACCATTAGCGGCTTCGTCCCAGCCGTGGAGTGAGAGATCAATCCGTTTCCCCACAGAGGCCAGCCCCCTCCACGGGCGCCCCGGCCGCCCGCCACGGCGGAGGCGGACGCCCGGCCACGGCGCCTCCATCCACTCTGCTCGGGGAAACCTCCCCGGCGCCGGGGCCGCCGGCCGCGCCCCATCGTCGCGGCTCGTTTTCCGGGTGGCCGCGACATGCCCCGAGCGAGAAAGGGCCCTGCTCCACGCGGAACTGGGCGCTGACCAGGGCTGCCCAACGCCGGCCAATTCTCACGAGCGTTCTGCCCAAATCGATCCCGATTTGGGCAGAACGCTCGTGAGAATTGGCCCGAAAAAGCCCGGCGAACACACTTCGGGCACCACAGGGCCGCAGGGCCGCCCCCCCGGGGCCCTGTCCGGGATCGCGTGTCGTCGCGTTCTGGCTCCGCCAGGAGGAGCTGCGGGAGGCGTGCACCGGGGAGGCCGACGCCTCCCGCTCCTCAGCCTCCGGGGGTCCCCTCCCTGGCGCCGGCAGCTGGGGCCGGGCAGCCCCGAAAGCCGTGCCCGGGCCCGGGACTGTTTGCTCAGCCTTCCGTTGCCAGGGGCCTGAGCCTGGGGGCCTCCCCATGGGGAACACTGAGTCCCGCGCCACGAGTCCCCCGACCGTCCCGGCGACAACGGCACCATTCGCGGCTTCGTCCCAGCCGTGGAGTGAGAGATCAATCCGTTTCCCCACAGAGGCCAGCCCCCTCCACGGGCGCCCCGGCCGCCCGCCACGGCGGAGGCGGACGCCCGGCCACGGCGCCTCCATCCACTCTGCTCGGGGAAACCTCCCCGGCGCCGGGGCCGCCGGCCGCGCCCCATCGTCGCGGCTCGTTTTCCGGGTGGCCGCGACATGCCCCGAGCGAGAAAGGGCCCTGCTCCACGCGGAACTGGGCGCTGACCAGGGCTGCCCAACGCCGGCCAATTCTCACGAGCGTTCTGCCCAAATCGATCCCGATTTTTGTAGAACGCTCGTGAGAATTGGCCGGAAAAAGCCCGGCGAACACACTTCGGGCACCACAGGGCCGCAGGGCCGCCCCCCCGGGGCCCTGTCCGGGATCGCGTGTCGTCGCGTTCTGGCTCCGCCAGGAGGAGCTGCGGGAGGCGTGCACCGGGGAGGCCGACGCCTCCCGCTGCTCAGCCTCCGGGGGTCCCCTCCCTGGCGCCGGCAGCTGGGGCCGGGCAGCCCCGAAAGCCGTGCCCGGGCCCGGGACTGTTTGCTCAGCCTTCCGTTGCCAGGGGCCTGAGCCTGGGGGCCTCCCCATGGGGAACACTGAGTCCCGCGCCACGAGTCCCCCGACCGTCCCGGCGACAACGGCACCATTCGCGGCTTCGTCCCAGCCGTGGAGTGAGAGATCAATCCGTTTCCCCACAGAGGCCAGCCCCCTCCACGGGCGCCCCGGCCGCCCGCCACGGCGGAGGCGGACGCCTGGCAACGGCGCCTCCATCCACTCTGCTCGGGGAAACCTCCCCGGCGCCGGGGCCGCCGGCCGCGCCCCATCGTCGCGGCCGTTTTGCGGGAGGCCGCGACATGCCCCGAGCGAGAAAGTGCCCTGCTCCACTCGGAACTGGGCGCTGACCAGGGCTGCCCAACGCCGGCCAATTCTCACGAGCGTTCTGCCCAAATCGATCCCGATTTGGGCAGAACGCTCGTGAGAATTGGCCGGAAAAAGCCCGGCGAACACACTTCGGGCACCACAGGGCCGCAGGGCCGCCCCCCTGGGGCCCTGTCCGGGATCGCGTGTCGTCGCGTTCCGGCACCGCCAGGAGGAGCTGCGGGAGGCGTGCACCGGGGAGGCCGACGCCTCCCGCTACTCAGCCTCCAGGGGTCCCCTCCCTGGTGCCAGCAGCTGGGGCAGGGCAGCCCCGAAAGCCGGGCCCGAGCCCGGGCCTGTTTGCTCAGCCTTCCGTTGCCAGGGGCCTGAGCCTGGGGGCGTCCCCATGGGCAACACTGAGTCCCGCGCCACGAGTCCCCCGACCGTCCCAGCGACAACGGCACCATTCGCGGCTTCGTCCCAGCCGTGGAGTGAGAGATCAATCCGTTTCCCCACAGAGGCCAGCCCCCTCCACTGGCGCCCCGGCCGTCCGCCACGGCGGAGGCGGACGCCCGGCCACGGCGCCTCCATCCACTCTGCTCGGGGAAACCTCCCCGGCGCCGTGGCCGCAGGCCGCGCCCCATCGTCGCGGCTCGTTTTCTGGGTGGCCGCGACATGCCCCGAGCGAGAAAGGGCCCTGCTCCACGCGGAACTGGGCGCTGACCAGGGCTGCCCAACGCCGGCCAATTCTCACAAGCGTTCTGACCAAATCGATCCCGATTTGGGCAGAACGCTCGTGAGAATTGGCCGGAAAAACCCGGCGAACACACTTCGGGCACCACAGGGCCGCAGGGCCGAACCCCCGGGGCCCTGTCCGGGATCGCGTGTCGTCGCGTTCCGGCTCCGCCAGGAGGAGCTGCGGGAGGCGTGCACCGGGGAGGCCGACGCCTCCCGCTCCTCAGCCTCCGGGGGTCCCCTCCCTGGCGCCGGCAGCTGGGGCCGCGCAGCCCCGAAAGCCGGGCCCGGAACCGGGCCTGTTTGCTCAGTCTTCCGTTGCCAGGGGCCTGAGCCTGGGGGCCTCCCCATGGGGAACCCTGAGTCCCGCGCCACGAGTCCCCCGACCGTCCCGGCGACAACGGCACCATTCGCGGCTTCGTCCCAGCCGTGGAGTGAGAGATCAATCCGTTTCCCCACAGAGGCCAGCCCCCTGAACGGGCGCCCCGGCCGCCCGCCACGGCGGAGGCGGACGCCCGGCCACGGCGCCTCCATCCACTCTTCCTGGGGAAACCTCCCCGGCGCCGGGGCCACCGGCCGCGCCCCATCGTCGCGGCTCGTTTTCCGGGTGGCCGCGACATGCCCCGAGCGAGAAAGGGCCCTGCTCCACGCGGAACTGGGCGCTGACCAGGGCTGCCCAACGCCGGCCAATTCTCACGAGCGTTCTGCCCAAATCGATTTGTCAGAACGCTCGTGAGAATTGGCCGGAAAAAGCCCGGCGAACACACTTCGGGCACCACAGGGCCGCAGGGCCCCCCCCCCGGGGCCCTGTCCGGGATCGCGTGTCGTCGCGTTCCGGCACCGCCAGGAGGAGCTGCGGTAGGCGTGTACCGGGGAGGCCGACGCCTCCCGCTCCTCAGCCTCCGGGGGTCCCCTCCCTGGCGCCGGCAGCTGGGGCCGGGCAGCCCCGAAAGCCGGGCCCAGAACAGGGCCTGCTTGCTCAGCCTTCCGTTGCCAGGGGCCTGAGCCTGGGGGCCTCCCCTTGGGGAACCCTGAGTCCCGCGCCACGAGTCCCCCGACCGTCCCGGCGACAACGGCACCATTCGCGGCTTCGTCCCAGCCGTGGAGTGAGAGATCAATCCGTTTCCCCACAGAGGCCAGCCCCCTGAACGGGCGCCCCGGCCGCCCGCCACGGCGGAGGCGGACGCCCGGCCACGGCGCCTCCATCCACTCTTCCTGGGGAAACCTCCCCGGCGCCGGGGCCACCGGCCGCGCCCCATCGTCGCGGCTCGTTTTCCGGGTGGCCGCGACATGCCCCGAGCGAGAAAGGGCCCTGCTCCACGCGGAACTGGGCGCTGACCAGGGCTGCCCAACGCCGGCCAATGCTCACGAGCGTTCTGCCCAAATCGATCCCGAGTTGCGCAGAACGCTCGTGAGAATTGGCCGGAAAAAGCCCGGCGAACACACTTCGGGCACCACAGGGCCGCAGGGCCCCCCCCCCGGGGCCCTGTCCGGGATCGCGTGTCGTCGCGTTCCGGCACCGCCAGGAGGAGCTGCGGGAGGCGTGCACCGGGGAGGCCGACGCCTCCCGCTCCTCAGCCTCCTGGGGTCCCCTCCCTGGCGCCGGCAGCTGGGGCCGGGCAGCCCCGAAAGCCGGGCCCGGAACCGGGCCTGCTTGCTCAGCCTTCCGTTGCCAGGGGCCTGAGCCTGGGGGCCTCCCCATGGGGAACACTGAGTCCCGCGCCACGAGTCCCCCGACCGTCCCGGCGACAACGGCACCATTCGCGGCTTCGTCCCAGCCGTGGAGTGAGAGATCAATCCGTTTCCCCACAGAGGCCAGCCCCCTCCACGGGCGCCCCGGCCGCCCGCCACGGCGGAGGCGGACGCCCGGCCACGGCGCCTCCATCCACTCTGCTCGGGGAAACCTCCCCGGCGCCGGGGCCGCCGGCCGCGCCCCATCGTCACGGCTCGTTTTCCGGGTGGCCGCGACATGCCCCGAGCGAGAAAGGGCCCTGCTCCACGCGGAACTGGGCGCTGACCAGGGCTGCCCAACGCCGGCCAATTCTCACGAGCGTTCTGCCCAAATCGATCCCGATTTGGGCAGAACGCTCGTGAGAATTGGCCGGAAAAAGCCCGGCGAACACACTTCGGGCACCACAGGGCCCCAGGTCCGCCCCCCCCGGGGCCCTGTCCGGGATCGCGTGTCGTCGCGTTCCGGCACCGCCAGGAGGAGCTGCGGGAGGCGTGCACCGGGGAGGCCGACGCCTCCCGCTCCTCAGACTCCGGGGGTCCCCTCCCTGGCGCCGGCAGCTGGGGCCGGGCAGCCCCGAAAGCCGGGCCCGGGCCCGGGCCTGTTTGGTCAGCCTTCCGACCAGGGCCCTGAGACTGGGGGCCTCCCCATGGGGAACACTGAGTCCCGCGCCACGAGTCCCCAGACCGTCCCGGCGACAAAGGCACCATTCGCGGCTTCGTCCCAGCCGTGGAGTGAGAGATCAATCCGTTTCCCCACAGAGGCCAGCCCCCTCCACGGGCGCCCCGGCCGCCCGCCACGGCGGAGGCGGACGCCCGGCCACGGCGCCTCCATCCACTCTGCTCGGGGAAACCTCCCCGGCGCCGGGGCTGCCGGCCGCGCCCCATCGTCGCGGCTCGTTTTCCGGGTGGCCGCGACATGCCCCGAGCGAGAAAGGGCCCTGCTCCACGCGGAACTGGGCGCTGACCAGGGCTGCCCAACGCCGGCCCATTCTCACGAGCGTTCTGCCCAAATCGATCCCGATTTGGGCAGAACGCTCGTGAGAATTGGCCGGAAAAACCCCGGCGAACACACTTCGGGCACCACAGGGCCGACGGGCCGCCCCCCCGGGGCCCTGTCAGGGATCGCGTGTCGTCGCGTTCCGGCACCGCCAGGAGGAGCTGCGGGAGGCGTGCACCGGGGAGGCCGACGCCTCCCGCTCCTCAGCCTCCGGGGGTCCCCTCCCTGGCGCCGGCAGCTGGGGCCGGGCAGCCCCGAAAGCCGGGCCCGGACCGGGCCTGTTTGCTCAGTCTTCCGTTGCCAGGGGCCTGAGCCTGGGGGCCTCCCCATGGGGAAATCTGAGTCCCGCGCCACGAGTCCCCCGACCTTCCCGGTGACAACGGCACCATTCGCGGCTTCGTCCCAGCTGTGGAGTGAGAGATCAATCCGTTTCCCCACAGAGGCCAGGCCCCTCCACGGGCGCCCCGGCCGCCCGCCACGGCGGAGGCGGACGCCCGGCAACGGCGCCTCCATCCACTCTGCTCGGGGAAACCTCCCCGGCGCCGGGGCCGCCGGCCGCGCCCCATCGTCGCGGCTCGTTTTGCGGGAGGCCGCGACATGCCCTGAGCGAGAAAGGGCCCTGCTCCACGCGGAACTGGGCGCTGACCAGGGCTGCCCAACGCCGGCCAATTCTCACGAGCGTTCTGCCCAAATCGATCCCGATTTGGGCAGAACGCTCGTGAGAATTGGCCGGAAAAAGCCCGGCGAACACACTTCGGGCACCACAGGGCCGCAGGGCCGCCCCCCTGGGGCCCTGTCCGGGATCGCGTGTCGTCGCGTTCCGGCACCGCCAGGAGGAGCTGCGGGAGGCGTGCACCGGGGAGGCCGACGCCTCCCGCTCCTCAGCCTCCAGGGGTCCCCTCCCTGGAGCCGGCAGCTGGGGCAGGGCAGCCCCGAAAGCCGGGCCCGAGCCCGGGCCTGTTTGCTCAGCCTTCCGTTGCCAGGGGCCTGAGCCTGGGGGCCTCCCCATGGGCAACACTGAGTCCAGCGCCACGAGTCCCCCGACCGTCCCAGCGACAACGGCACCATTTGCGGCTTCGCCCAGCCGTGGAGTGAGAGATCAATCCGTTTCCCCACAGAGGCCAGCCCCCTCCACTGGCGCCCCGGCCGTCCGCCACGGCGGAGGCGGACGCCCGGCCACGGCGCCTCCATCCACTCTGCTCGGGGAAACCTCCCCGGCGCCGGGGCCGCAGGCCGCGCCCCATCGTCGTGGCTCGTTTTCCGGGTGGCCGCGACATGCCCCGAGGGAGAAAGGGCCCTGCGCCACGCGGAACTGGGCGCTGACCAGGGCTGCCCAACGCCGGCCAATTCTCACGAGCGTTCTGCCCAAATCGATCCCGATTTGGGCAGAACGCTCGTGAGAATTGGCCGGAAAAAGCCCGGCGAACACACTTCGGGCACCACAGGGCCCCAGGTCCGCCCCCCCCGGGGCCCTGTCCGGGATCGCGTGTCGTCGCGTTCCGGCACCGCCAGGAGGAGCTGCGGGAGGCGTGCACCGGGGAGGCCGACGCCTCCCGCTCCTCAGACTCCGGGGGTCCCCTCCCTGGCGCCGGCAGCTGGGGCCGGGCAGCCCCGAAAGCCGGACCCGGGCCCGGGCCTGTTTGGTCAGCCTTCCGACCAGGGCCCTGAGACTGGGGGCCTCCCCATGGGGAACACTGAGTCCCGCGCCACGAGTCCCCAGACCGTCCCGGCGACAAAGGCACCATTCGCGGCTTCGTCCCAGCCGTGGAGTGAGAGATCAATCCGTTTCCCCACAGAGGCCAGCCCCCTCCACGGGCGCCCCGGCCGCCCGCCACGGCGGAGGCGGACGCCCGGCCACGGCGCCTCCATCCACTCTGCTCGGGGAAACCTCCCCGGCGCCGGGGCTGCCGGCCGCGCCCCATCGTCGCGGCTCGTTTTCCGGGTGGCCGCGACATGCCCCGAGCGAGAAAGGGCCCTGCTCCACGCGGAACTGGGCGCTGACCAGGGCTGCCCAACGCCGGCCCATTCTCACGAGCGTTCTGCCCAAATCGATCCCGATTTGGGCAGAACGCTCGTGAGAATTGGCCGGAAAAACCCCGGCGAACACACTTCGGGCACCACAGGGCCGACGGGCCGCCCCCCCGGGGCCCTGTCAGGGATCGCGTGTCGTCGCGTTCCGGCACCGCCAGGAGGAGCTGCGGGAGGCGTGCACCGGGGAGGCCGACGCCTCCCGCTCCTCAGCCTCCGGGGGTCCCCTCCCTGGCGCCGGCAGCTGGGGCCGGGCAGCCCCGAAAGCCGGGCCCGGACCGGGCCTGTTTGCTCAGTCTTCCGTTGCCAGGGGCCTGAGCCTGGGGGCCTCCCCATGGGGAAATCTGAGTCCCGCGCCACGAGTCCCCCGACCTTCCCGGTGACAACGGCACCATTCGCGGCTTCGTCCCAGCTGTGGAGTGAGAGATCAATCCGTTTCCCCACAGAGGCCAGGCCCCTCCACGGGCGCCCCGGCCGCCCGCCACGGCGGAGGCGGACGCCCGGCAACGGCGCCTCCATCCACTCTGCTCGGGGAAACCTCCCCGGCGCCGGGGCCGCCGGCCGCGCCCCATCGTCGCGGCTCGTTTTGCGGGAGGCCGCGACATGCCCTGAGCGAGAAAGGGCCCTGCTCCACGCGGAACTGGGCGCTGACCAGGGCTGCCCAACGCCGGCCAATTCTCACGAGCGTTCTGCCCAAATCGATCCCGATTTGGGCAGAACGCTCGTGAGAATTGGCCGGAAAAAGCCCGGCGAACACACTTCGGGCACCACAGGGCCGCAGGGCCGCCCCCCTGGGGCCCTGTCCGGGATCGCGTGTCGTCGCGTTCCGGCACCGCCAGGAGGAGCTGCGGGAGGCGTGCACCGGGGAGGCCGACGCCTCCCGCTCCTCAGCCTCCAGGGGTCCCCTCCCTGGAGCCGGCAGCTGGGGCAGGGCAGCCCCGAAAGCCGGGCCCGAGCCCGGGCCTGTTTGCTCAGCCTTCCGTTGCCAGGGGCCTGAGCCTGGGGGCCTCCCCATGGGCAACACTGAGTCCAGCGCCACGAGTCCCCCGACCGTCCCAGCGACAACGGCACCATTTGCGGCTTCGCCCAGCCGTGGAGTGAGAGATCAATCCGTTTCCCCACAGAGGCCAGCCCCCTCCACTGGCGCCCCGGCCGTCCGCCACGGCGGAGGCGGACGCCCGGCCACGGCGCCTCCATCCACTCTGCTCGGGGAAACCTCCCCGGCGCCGGGGCCGCAGGCCGCGCCCCATCGTCGTGGCTCGTTTTCCGGGTGGCCGCGACATGCCCCGAGCGAGAAAGGGCCCTGCGCCACGCGGAACTGGGCGCTGACCAGGGCTGCCCAACGCCGGCCAATTCTCACGAGCGTTCTGACCAAATCGATCCCGATTTGGGCAGAACGCTCGTGAGAATTGGCCGGAAAAACCCGGCGAACACACTTCGGGCACCACAGGGCCGCAGGGCCGAACCCCCGGGGCCCTGTCCGCATTCGCGTGTCGTCGCGTTCCGGCACCGCCAGGAGGAGCTGCGGGAGGCGTGCACCGTGGAGGCCGACGCCTCCCGCTCCTCAGCCTCCGGGGGTCCCCTCCCTGGCGCCGGCAGCTGGGGCCGGGCAGCCTCGAAAGCCGGGCCCGGGCCCGGTCCTGTTTGCTCGGCCTTCCGTTGCCAGGGGCCTGAGCCTGGGGGCCTCCCCATGGGGAACACTGAGTCCCGCGCCACGAGTCCCCCGACCGTCCCGGCGACAACGGCACCATTCGCGGCTTCGTCCCAGCCGTGGAGTGAGAGATAAATCCGTTTCCCCACAGAGGCCAGCCCCCTCCACGGGCGCCCCGGCCGCCCGCCACGGCGGAGGCGGACGCCCGGCCACGGCGCCTCCATCCACTCTGCTCGGGGAAACCTCCCCGGCGCCGGGGCCGCCGGCCGCGCCCCATCGTCGCGGCTCGTTTTCCGGGAGGCCGCGACATGCCCCGAGCGAGAAAGGGCCCTGCTCCACGCGGAACTGGGCGCTGACCAGGGCTGCCCAACGCCGGCCAATTCTCACGAGCGTTCTGCCCAAATCGATCCCGATTTGGGCAGAACGCTCGTGAGAATTGGCCGGAAAAAGCCCGGCGAACACACTTCGGGCACCACAGGGCCGCAGGGACCCCCCCCGGGGCCCTGTCCGCATTCGCGTGTCGTCGCGTTCCGGCACCGCCAGGAGGAGCTGCGGGAGGCGTGCACCGGGGAGGCCGACGCCTCCCGCTCCTCAGCCTCCGGGGGTCCCCTCCCTGGCGCTGGCAGCTGGGGCCGGGCAGCCCCGAAAGCCGGGCCCGGAACAGGGCCTGCTTGCTCAGCCTTCCGTTGCCAGGGGCCTGAGCCTGGGGGCCTCCCCTTGGGGAACCCTGAGTCCCGCGCAACGAGTCCCCCGACCGTCCCGGCGACAACGGCACCATTCGCGGCTTCGTCCCAGCCGTGGAGTGAGAGATCAATCCGTTTCCCCACAGAGGCCAGCCCCCTCCACGGGCGCCCCGGCCGCCCGCCACGGCGGAGGCGGACGCCCGGCCACGGCGCCTCCATCCACTCTGCTCGGGGAAACCTCCCCGGCGCCGGGGCCGCCGGCCGCGCCCCATCGTCGCGGCTCGTTTTCCGGGTGGCCGCGACATGCCCCGAGCGAGAAAGGGCCCTGCTCCACGCGGAACTGGGCGCTGACCAGGGCTGCCCAACGCCGGCCAATTCTCACGAGCGTTCTGCCCAAATCGATCCCGATTTGGGCAGAACGCTCGTGAGAATTGGCTGGAAAAAGCCCGGCGAACACACTTCGGGCACCACAGGGCCGCAGGGCCGCCCCCCCGGGGCCCTGTCCGGGATCGCGTGTCGTCGCGTTCCGGCACCGCCAGGAGGAGCTGCGGGAGGCGTGCACCGGGGAGGCCGACGCCTCCCGCTCCTCAGCCTCCGGTGGTCCCCTCCCTGGCGCTGGCAGCTGGGGCCGGGCAGCCCCGATAACCGGGCCCGGAACCGGGCCTGCTTGCTCAGCCTTCCGTTGCCAGGGGCCTGAGCCTTGGGGCCTCCCCATGGGGAACCCTAAGTCCCGCGCCACGAGTCCCCCGACCGTCCCGGCGACAACGGCACCATTCGCTGCTTCGTCCCAGCCGTGTAGTGAGAGATCAATCCGTTTCCCCACAGAGGCCAGCCCCCTCCACGGGCACCCCGGCCGCCCGCCTCGGCGGAGGCGGACGCCCGGCTTCGGCGCCTCCATCCACTCTGCTCGGGGAAACCTCCCCGGCGCCGGGGCCGCCGGCCGCGCCCCATCGTCGCGGCTCATTTTCCGGGTGGCCTCGACATGCCCCGAGCGAGAAAGGGCCCTGCTCCACGCGGAACTGGGCGCTGACCAGGGCTGCCCAACGCCGGCCAATTCTCACGAGCGTTCTGCCCAAATCGATCCCGATTTGGGCAGAACGCTCGTGAGAATTGGCCGGAAAAAGCCCGGCGAACACACTTCGGGCACCACAGGGCCGCAGGGACGCCCCCCCGGGGCCCTGTCCGGGATCGCGTGTCGTCGCATTCCGGCACCGCCAGGAGGAGCTGCGGGAGGCGTGCACAGGGGAGGCCGACGCCTCCCGCTCCTCAGCCTCCGGGGGTTCCCTCCCTGGCGCCGGCAGCTGGGGCCGGGCAGCCCCGAAAGCCTGGCCCGGAACCGGGCCTGCTTGCTCAGCCTTCCGTTGCCAGGGGCCTGAGCCTTGGGGCCTCCCCATGGGGAACCCTGAGTCCCGCGCCACGAGTCCCCCGACCGTCCCGGAGACAACGGCACCATTCGCGGCTTCGTCCCAGCCGTGGAGTGAGAGAACAATCCGTTTCCCCACAGAGGCCAGCCCCCTCCACGGGCGCCCCGGCCGCCCGCCACGGCGGAGGCGGACGCCCGGCCACGGCGCCTCCATCCACTCTGCTCGGGGAAACCTCCCCGGCGCCGGGGCCGCCGGCCACGCCCCATCGTCGCGGCTCGTTTTCCGGGTGGCCGCGACATGCCCAGAGCGAGAAAGGGCCCTGCTCCACGCGGAACTGGGCGCTGACCAGGGCTGCCCAACGCCGGCCAATTCTCACGAGCGTTCTGCCCAAATCGATCCCGATTTGGGCAGAACGCTCGTGAGAATTGGCCGGAAAAAGCCCGGCGAACACACTTCGGGCACCACAGGGCGGCAGGTCGCCCCCCCGGGGCCCTGTCCGGGATCGCGTGTCGTCGCGTTCCGGCACCGCCAGGAGGAGCTGCGGGAGGCGTTCACCGGGGAGGCCGACGCCTCCCGCTCCTCAGCCTCCGGGGGTCCCCTCCCTTGCGACGGCAGCTAGGGCCGGGCAGCCCCGAAAGCCGGGCCCGGGCCCGGGCCTGCTTGCTCAGCCTTCCATTGCCAGGGGCCTGAGCCTGGGGGCCTCCCCATGGGGAACACTGAGTCCCGCGCCACGAGTCCCCCGACCGTCCCGGAGACAACGGCACCATTCGCGGCTTCGTCCCAGCCGTGGAGTGAGAGAACAATCCGTTTCCCCACAGAGGCCAGGCCCCTCCACGGGCGCCCCGGCCGCCCGCCACGGCGGAGGCGGACGCCCGGCCACGGCGCCTCCATCCACTCTGCTCGGGGAAACCTCCCCGGCGCCGGGGCCGCCGGCCGCGCCCCATCGTCGCGGCTCGTTTTCCGGGTGGCCGCGACATGCCCCGAGCGAGAAAGGGCCCTGCTCCACGCGGAACTGGGCGCTGACCAGGGCTGCCCAACGCCGGCCAATTCTCACGAGCGTTCTGCCCAAATAGATCCTGATTTGGGCAGAACGCTCGTGAGAATTGGCCGGAAAAAGCCCGGCGAACACACTTCGGGCACCACAGGGCCGCAGGGCCGCCCCGCCGGGGCCCTGTCCGGGATCGCGTGTCGTCGCATTCCGGCACCGCCAGGAGGAGCTGCGGGAGGCGTGCACCGGGGAGGCCGACGCCTCCCGCTCCTCAGCCTCCAGGGGTACCCTCCCTGGCGCCGGCAGCTGTAGCCGGGCAGCCCCGAAAGCCGGGCCCGGGCCCGGGCCTGCTTGCTCAGTCTTCCGTTGCCAGGGGCCTGAGCCTGGGGGCCTCCCCAAGGGGAACCCTGAGTCCCGCGCCACGAGTCCCCCGACCGTCCCGGCGACAACGGCACAATTCGGGGCTTCGTCCCAGCCGTGGAGTGAGAGATCATACCGTTTCCCCACAGAGGCCAGCCCCCTCCACGGGCGCCCCGGCCGCCCGCCACGGCGGAGGCGGACGCCCGGCCACGGCGCCTCCATCCACTCTGCTCGGGGAAACCTCCCCGGCGCCGGGGCCGCCGGCCGCGCCCCATCGTCGCGGCTCGTTTTCCGGGTGGCCGCGACATGCCCCGAGCGAGAAAGGGCCCTGCTCCACGCGGAACTGGGCGCTGACCAGGGCTGCCCAACGCCGGCCAATTCTCACGAGCGTTCTGCCCAAATCGATCCCGATTTGGGCAGAACGCTCGTGAGAATTGGCCGGAAAAAGCCCGGCGAACACACTTCGGGCACCACAGGGACGCAGGGCCCCCCCCCCGGGGCCCTGTCCGGGATCGCGTGTCATCGCGTTCCGGCACCGCCAGGAGGAGCTGCGGGAGGCGTGTACCGGGGAGGCCGACGCCTCCCGCTCCTCAGGCTCCGGGGTCCCCTCCCTGGCGCCGGCAGCTGGGGCTGGCAGCCCCGAAAGCCGGGCCCGGGACCGGGCCTGTTTGCTCAGTCTTCCGTTGCCAGGGGCCTGAGCCTGGGGGCCTCCCCATGGGGAACCCTAAATCCCGCGACACGAGTCCCCCGACCGTCCCGGCGACAACGGCACCATTCGCGACTTCGTCCCAGCCGTGGAGTGATAGATCAATCCGTTTCCCCACAGAGGCCAGCCCCCTCCATGGGCGCCCCGGCCGCCCACCACGGCGGAGGCGGACGCCCGGCCACGGCGCCTCCATCCACTCTGCTCGGGGAAACCTCCCCGGTGCCGGGGCCTCGGCCGCGCCCCATCATCGCGGCTCGTTTTCCGGGTGGCCACGACATGCCCCGAGCGAGAAAGGGCCTTGCTCCATGCGGAACTGGGCGCTGACCAGGGCTGCCCAACGCCGGCCAATTCTCACGAGCGTTCTGCCCAAATCGATCCCGATTTGGGCAGAACGCTCGTGAGAATTGGCCGGAAAAACCCCGGCGAACACACTTCGGGCACCACAGGGCCGCAGGGCCGCCCCCCCGGGGCCCTGTCCGGATTCGCGTGTCGTCGCGTTCCGGCACCGCCAGGAGGAGCTGCGGGAGGCGTGCACAGGGGAGGCCGACGCCTCCCCCTCCTCAGCCTCCGGGGGTCCCCTCCCTGGCGCTGGAAGCTGGGGCCGGGCAGCCCCGAAAGCCGGGCCCGGAACCGGGCCTGCTTGCTCAGCCTTCCGTTGCCAGGGGCCTGAGCCTGGGGGCCTCCACTTGGGGAACACTGAGTCCCGCGCCACGAGTCCCCCGACCGTCCCGGCGACAACGGCACCATTCGCGGCTTCGTCCCAGCCGTGGAGTGAGAGATCAATCCGTTTCCCCACAGAGGCCAGCCCCCTCCACGGGCGCCCCGGCCGCCCGCCACGGCGGAGGCGGACGCCCGGCCACGGCGCCTCCATCCACTCTGCTCGGGGAAACCTCCCCGGCGCCGGGGCCGCCGGCCGCGCCCCATCGTCGCGGATCGTTTTCCGGGTGGCCGCGACATGCCCCGAGCGAGAAAGGGCCCTGCTCCACGCGGAACTGGGCGCTGACCAGGGCTGCCCAACGCCGGCCAATGCTCACGAGCGTTCTGCCCAAATCGATCCCGAGTTGCGCAGAACGCTCGTGAGAATTGGCCGGAAAAAGCCCGGCGAACACACTTCGGGCACCACAGGGCCGCAGGGCCCCCCCCCCCGGGGCCCTGTCCGGGATCGCGTGTCGTCGCGTTCCGGCACCGCCAGGAGGAGCTGCGGGAGGCGTGTACCGGGGAGGCCGACGCCTCCCGCTCCTCAGCCTCCGGGGGTCCCCTCCCTGGCGCCGGCAGCTGGGGCCGGGCAGCCCCGAAAGCCGGGCCCGGAACAGGGCCTGCTTGCTCAGCCTTCCGTTGCCAGGGGCCTGAGCCTGGGGGCCTCCCCTTGGGGAACCCTGAGTCCCGCGCCACGAGTCCCCCGACCGTCCCGGCGACAACGGCACAATTCGCGGCTTCGTCCCACCGTGGAGTGAGAGATCAATCCGTTTCCCCACAGAGGCCAGCCCCCTCCACGGGCGCCCCGGCCGCCCGCCACGGCGGAGGCGGACGCCCGGCCACGGCGCCTCCATCCACTCTGCTCGGGGAAACCTCCCCGGCGCCGGGCCCGCCGGCCGCGCCCCATCGTCGCGGCTCGTTTTCCGGGTGGCCGCGACATGCCCCGAGCGAGAAAGGGCCCTGCTCCACGCGGAACTGGGCGCTGACCAGGGCTGCCCAACGCCGGCCAATTCTCACGAGCGTTCTGCCCAAATCGATCCCGATTTGGGCAGAACGCTCGTGAGAATTGGCTGGAAAAAGCCCGGCGAACACACTTCGGGCACCACAGGGCCCCAGGGCCGCCCCCCCGGGGCCCTGTCCTGGATCGCGTGTCGTCGCGTTCCGGCACCGCCAGGAGGAGCTGCGGGAGGCGTGCACCGGGGAGGCCGAAGCCTCCCGCTCCTCAGCCTCCGGGGGTCCCCTCCCTGGCGCCGGCAGCTGGGGCCGGGCAGCCCCGAAAGCCGGGTCCGGAACCGGGCCTGCTTGCTCAGCCTTCCGTTGCCAGGGGCCTGAGCCTGGGGGCCTCCCCATGGGGAACCCTGAGTCCCGCGCCACGAGTCCCCCGACCGTCCCGGAGACAACGGCACCATTCGCGGCTTCGTCCCAGCCGTGGAGTGAGAGAACAATCCGTTTCCCCACAGAGGCCAGCCCCCTCCACGGGCGCCCCGGCCGCCCGCCACGGCGGAGGCGGACGCCCGGCCACGGCGCCTCCATCCACTCTGCTCGGGGAAACCTCCCCGGCACCGGGGCCGCCGGCCGCGCCCCATCGTCGCGGCTCGTTTTCCGGGGGGGCGCGACATGCCCCGAGCGAGAAAGGGCCCTGCTCCACGCGGAACTGGGCGCTGACCAGGGCTGCCCAACGCCGGCCCATTCTCACGAGCGTTCTGCCCAAATCGATCCCGATTTGGGCAGAACGCTCGTGAGAATTGGCCGGAAAAAGCCCGGCGAACACACTTCGGGCACCACAGGGCCGCAGGGCAGCCCGCCCGGGGCCCTGTCCGGGATCGCGTGTCGTAGCGTTCCGGCACCGCCAGGAGGAGCTGCGGGAGGCGTGCACCCGGGAGGCCGACGCCTCCCGCTCCTCAGCCTCCGGGGGTCCCCTCCCTGGCGCCGGCAGCTGGCGCCGGGCAGCCCCGAAAGCCGGGCCCGGGCCCGGGCCTGTTTGCTCAGCCTTCCGTTGCCAGGGGCCTGAGCCTGGGGGCCTCCCCATGGGGAAACCTGAGTCCCGCGCCACGAGTCACCCGACCGTCCCGGCGACAACGGCACCATTCGCGGCTTCGTCCCAGCCGTGGAGTGAGAGAACAATCCGTTTCCCCACAGAGGCAAGCCCCCTCCACGGGCGCCCCGGCCGCCCGTCACGGCGGAGGCGGACGCCCGGCCACGGCGCCTCCATCCACTCTGCTCGGGGAAACCTCCCCCGCGCCGGGGCCGCCGGCCGCGCCCCATCGTCGCGGATCGTTTTCCGGGTGGCCGCGACATGCCCCGAGCGAGAAAGGGCCCTGCTCCACGCGGAACTGGGCGCTGACCAGGGCTGCCCAACGCCGGCCAATGCTCACGAGCGTTCTGCCCAAATCGATCCCGAGTTGCGCAGAACGCTCGTGAGAATTGGCCGGAAAAAGCCCGGCGAACACACTTCGGGCACCACAGGGCCGCAGGGCCCCCCCCCCGTGGCCCTGTCCGGGATCGCGTGTCGTCGCGTTCCGGCACCGCCAGGAGGAGCTGCGGGAGGCGTGTACCGGGGAGGCCGACGCCTCCCGCTCCTCAGCCTCCGGGGGTCCCCTCCCTGGCGCCGGCAGCTGGGGCCGGGCAGCCCCGAAAGCCGGGCCCGGAACAGGGCCTGCTTGCTCAGCCTTCCGTTGCTAGGGGCCTGAGCCTGGGGGCCTCCCCTTGGGGAACCCTGAGTCCCGCGCCACGAGTCCCCCGACCGTCCCGGCGACAACGGCACCATTCGCGGCTTCGTCCCAGCCGTGGAGTGAGAGATCAATCCGTTTCCCCACAGAGGCCAGCCCCCTCCACGGGCGCCCCGGCCGCCCGCCACAGCGGAGGCGGACGCCCGGCCACGGCGCCTCCATCCACTCTGCTCGGGGAAACCTCCCCGGCGCCGGGGCCGCCGGCCGCGCCCCATCGTCGCGGCTCGTTTTCCGGGTGGCCGCGACATGCCCCGAGCGAGAAAGGGCCCTGCTCCACGCGGAACTGGGCGCTGACCAGGGCTGCCCAACGCCGGCCAATTCTCACGAGCGTTCTGCCCAAATCGATCCCGATTTGGGCAGAACGCTCGTGAGAATTGGCCGGAAAAAGCCCAGCGAAAACACTTCGGGCACCACAGGGCCGCAGGGCCGCCCCCCCGGGGCCCTGTCCGGGATCGCGTGTCGTCGCGTTCCGGCACCGCCAGGAGGAGCTGCGGGAGGCGTGCACCGGGGAGGCCGAAGCCTCCCGCTCCTCAGCCTCCGGGGGTCCCCTCGCTGGCGCCGGCAGCTGGGGCCGGGCAGCCACGAAAGCCGGGCCCGGAACCGGGCCTGCTTGCTCAGCCTTCCGTTGCCAGGGGCCTGAGCCTGGGGGCCTCCCCATGGGGAACCCTGAGTCCCGCGCCACGAGTCCCCCGACCGTCCCGGAGACAACGGCACCATTCGCGGCTTCGTCCCAGCCGTGGTGTGAGAGAACAATCCGTTTCCCCACAGAGGCCAGCCCCGTCCACGGGCGCCCCGGCCGCCCGCCACGGCGGAGGCGGACGCCCGGCCACGGCGCCTCCATCCACTCTGCTCGGGGAAACCTCCCCGGCGCCGGGGCCGCCGGCCGCGCCCCATCGTCGCGGCTCGTTTTCCGGGTGGCCGCGACACGCCCCGAGCGAGAAAGGGCCCTGCTCCACGCGGAACTGGGCGCTGACCAGGGCTGCCCAACGCCGGCCAATTCTCAGGAGCGTTCTGCCCAAATCGATCCCGATTTGGGCAGAACGCTCGTGAGAATTGGCCGGAAAAAGCCCGGCGAACACACTTCGGGCACCACAGGGCCGCAGGGCCGCCCCCCCGGGGCCCTGTCCGGGATCGCGTGTCGTCGCGTTCCGGCACCGCCAGGAGGAGCTGCGGGAGGCGTGCACCGGGGAGGCCGACGCCTCCCGCTCCTCAGCCTCCGGGGGTCCCCTCCCAGGCGCCGGCAGCTGGGGCCGGGCAGCCCCGAAAGCCGGGCCCGGGCCCGGGCCTGTTTGCTCGGCCTTCCGTTGCCAGGGTTCTGAGCCTGGGGGCCTCCCCATGGGGAACACTGAGTCCCGCGCCACGAGTCCCCCGACCGTCCCGGCGACAACGGCACCATTCGCGGCTTCGTCCCAGCCGTGGAGTGAGAGATCAATCCGTTTCCCCACAGAGGCCAGCCCCCTCCACGGGCGCCCCGGCCGCCCGCCACGGCGGAGGCGGACGCCCGGCCACGGCGCCTCCATCCACTCTGCTCGGGGAAACCTCCCCGGCGCCGGGGCCGCCGGCCGCGCCCCATCGTCGCGGCTCGTTTTCCGGGTGGCCGCGACATGCCCCGAGCGAGAAAGGGCCCTGCTCCACGCGGAACTGGGCGCTGACCAGGGCTGCCCAACGCCGGCCAATTCTCACGAGCGTTCTGCCCAATTCGATCAGAACGCTCGTGAGAATTGGCCGGAAAAAGCCCAGCGAACACACTTCGGGCACCACAGGGCCGCAGGGCCGCCCCCCCGGGGCCCTGTCCGGGATCGCGTGTCGTCTCGTTCCGGCACCGCCAGGAGGAGCTGCGGGAGGCATGCACCAGGGAGGCCGACGCCTACCGCTCCTCAGCCTCCGGGGGTCCCCTCCCTGGCGCCGGCAGCTGGGGCCGGGCAGCCCCGAAAGCCGGGCCCGGGCCCGTGCCTGCTTGCTCAGTCTTCCGTTGCCAGGGGCCTGAGCCTGGGGGCCTCCCCATGGGGAACCCTGAGTCCCTCGCCACGAGTCCCCAGACCGTCCCGGCGACAACGGCACCATTCGCGGCTTCGTCCCAGCCGTGGAGTGAGAGATCAATCCGTTTCCCCACAGAGGCCAGCCCCCTCCACGGGCGCCCCGGGCGCCCGCCACGGCGGAGGCGGACGCCGGACTCGGCGCCTCCATCCACGCTGCTCGGGGAAACCTCCCCCGCGCTGGGGCCGCCGGCCGCGCCCCATCGTCGCGGCTCGTTTTCCGGGTGGCCGCGACATGCCCCGAGCGAGAAAGGGCCCTGCTCCACGCGGAACTGGGCGCTGGCCAGGGCTGCCCAACGCCGGCCAATTCTCACGAGCGTTCTGCCCAAATCGATCCCGATTTGGGCAGAACGCTCGTGAGAATTGGCCGGAAAAAGCCCGGCGAACACACTTCGGCAACCACAGGGCCGCAGGGCCGCCCCCCCGGGGCCCTGTCCGGGATCGCGTGTCGTCGCGTTCCGGCACCGCCAGGAGGAGCTGCGGGAGGCGTGCACCAGGGAGGCCGACGCCTCCCGCTCCTCAGCCTCCGGGGGTCCCCTCCCTGGCGCCGGCAGCTGGGGCCGGGTCAGCCCCGAAAGCCGGGCCCCGGCCCGGGCCTTCTTGCTCAGCATTCCGTTGCCAGCGGCCTGAGCCTGGGGGCCTCCCCATGGGGAACCCTGAGTCCCGCGCCACGAGTCCCCCGACCGTCCCGGTGACAATGGCCCCTTTCGTGGCTGCGACACAGCTGTGGAGCGACAGATCTTTTTGTTCCCCCAGAGAGGCCAAGCCCTTCCCGGGCGCCCCGGCCTCCCTCCAAGGCGGAGCCGGATGCCCGACCACAGCCCCTCCATCAACTCTGCTCGGAGCAAGCTCTCCGGCTCTGAGGCCACCGGCCGGGCCCCGTCGTCTCGGCGCGTTTTTGGGTGGCTGGGACATACCCCGAGCGAGAAAGGGTCCTGGGCCACTCGGAACAAGGCGGTCCCCTTGGTTGTCCAACGCCAGCTAATTTTCATGAGCGCTCTGCCCAAATCGATCCCGATTAGATATGGACCCTCAACTCTATTGTGATATAATCATCGAGAAATCAGGAAAAAATATTCAATGTAACAAAAGACCTTCTCCTCAATCAATGGTGCTGGGGAAACTGGACAGCGATATGTAGAAGAATGAAACTCGACCATTCTCTTACACCATACACAATGATAAACTCGAACTCGATAAAGGAGCTCAACGTGAGACAGGATTCTCTCAGAATCCTAGAGGAGTACATAGGCAGTAACCTCTTCGATATCAGCCACAGCAACTTCTTTCAAGATATGTCTCCAAAGGCCAAGGAAAGAAAAGCGAAAATGAACTTTTGGCACTTCATCAAGATCAAAAGCTTCTGCACAGCAAAGGGAACAGTCCACCAATCAAAAGGCAACCCTCGGAATGGGAGAAGATATTTGTAAATGACAGTTCAGACAAAAGGTTGATATCCAGGATCTAGAAAGAACTTCTCAAACTCAACACACACAAAACAGATAATCATATCCAAAAATGGGCAGAAGATATGAACAGACACTCCTCCAACGAAGACATACAAATGGCTATCAGACACATGACAAAATGTTCATCATCACTAGCCATCAGGGAGATTCAAATGAAAACGACATTGAGATACCACCTGACACCAGTTAGAAAGGCCACAATTAGCAAGACAGGAAACAACGTGTGTTGGAGAGGATGTGGAGAAAGGGGAACCCTCTTACACTGTTGGTGGGAATGCAAGTTGGTGCAGCCACTTTGGAGAACAGTGTGGAGATTCCTCCAGAAATTAAGAATAGAGCTCCCCTATGACCCTGCAATTGCACTGCTGGGTATTTACCCCAAAGATCCAGATGGAGTGAAAAGAAGGCCATCTGTACCCCAATGTTTATAGCAGCAAAGGCCTCGGTCGCCAAACTGTGGAAAGAACCAAGATGCCCTTCAATGGACAAATGGATAAGGAAGATGTGGTCCATATACAAGATGGAGTATTATGCCTCCATCAGAAAGGATGAATACCAACTTTTGTAGCAATATGGACGGGACTGGAAGAGATTATGCTGAGTGAAATAAGTCAAGCAGAGAGAGTCAATTATCATATGGTTTCACTTATTTGTGGAGCATAACAAAGAACAAGGAGGACATGGGGAGATGGAGAGGAGAAGGAAGTTGTGGGAAATGGGAAGGGGAGGTGAACCATGAGAGACTACGGACTCTGAAAAAGAACCTGAGGGTCTTGAATGGGTGGGGAGTGGGAGGTTGGGAGAACAAGGTGGTGGGTATTAGGGAGGGCACGTGTTGCATGGAGCACTGGGTGTGGTGCAAAAATAAGGAATACTGTTACGCTGAAAAGAAATAATATAGATAGATAGATAGATAGATATTGAAAGTGAAAAAAAAAAAGGAATGTGCTGAACCTACAGAGCAGAAGAAATCAGAATGCCTCCCTGACGCCACCACCAATACCGGCGCCCCTGAGGAGCAGGAATGAGGAGTCTCACGGTCCTGCAGACTCACGTCCTCAACTCAGGCATCGGGATTGGTCATCACTGTGCCGGCAGATCCGGGCCGCCATGCCCCTGTGACCTAAACCTAACCCTCGGTTGGGCGTTCAGGCTTCAGTCCCCAGAGGACTGGCTCCCTAGCCCTCCAGACTGGGGACCCCATATTCCCAACGTAGGACTCTGACTGCCACCCATGATGAAACTTGACCACATGGACCTTTGCAGAACGCTCCTTGCCGGAGAAACCTCCATGACCCCTAAAGCCAACCACATCTTCTGAGCACCCCCACACCACAATTCCTTAGCCTTACAGGCCGCCAGAACATTGCCCTCAGCCCAGCCCTCCAGAGAGCCTGAGTCCGTGCTGGCACATCAGGCCTGCCATTCTCCCAGGACCAAACCCTAAGCCTAGGTTGGGTGTTCAGGTTCTAGAACCCTGACACCCAATTCCACCCATGGGTGGGAGCATCAAACTGATGGCATGACTCAGCTTCTCAACCAGCAGGAGATTCCATTTGGTGCTCTCCAACACCCTCAGAGCCCTAGGAACCGGCCAAGCTGCCCTGAGGCCATTCCCGCCATCTTTGCACCTCCAGGCCAAAAACCCAGGGCCTGAGAAGCCTCCGGAGCCCTGCCCTCAACTCAGCCCCTGAGTGAGCCAATATCTGTGCTGGCAGATCCCACATGCCTTCTCCCTAAGACATAACCTTAACGCTAAGCCTAACCCTAATACTAACTCTAGCCCAGGTTGTGTGTTCAGGCATCCCTCCTCCATAGCCTGGTCCCCCAAACGGCCAGATGGGGGACCCCTGAGCTGCACCCCATAATTGCGCCTGATCCCAGGAGGAAACCCTGCCCTTTAGAAATGTGTTGAACCCGCAGAGCGGGAGAAACCTGCATGCCTCCCAGAGGCCACTGCCACTTCGGGCACACCCAAGGACCAGGAACCAGGACTCTCACAGTGCTACAGACTCGCGCCCTCAACTCAGGCATTGGGAAGCTTCACCACAGCGCCATCAGATCGGGGCTGCCATGCCCTTACAACCCTACCCTAACCCTAGGTTGGGTGTCAGGCTTCTGTCCCCTGAGGACTGGACCCCTAGCCCTCCAGACTGGGGACCCTGGATTCCCAATGCAGGACTCTGGCTGCCACCCACGATGAAACTGGACCATATGATCCTGTGCAGTATGCTCCTGGCCACAGAATCCTCCATGCCCCCTAAGGCCACCCACGCCTTCCAAGAAATGCCACACCACAAACCCAGAGCCTGACAGGCCACCAGAGCAATGCCCTCAACTCAGCCCTCCAGAGAACCTGAGCCGCACTGGCAGGCCTGCCATTCTCCCAGGACGAAACCCTAACACTAGGTTGGGTGTTCAGGCATTGGACCCAGAGGCCTGACACCCAATTCCTCCCATGGGTTGAGCATCAGACTGTCGGCAGGACTCAGTTCTCAGCCAGGAGGAGACCTTTTCATTTGGTGTTCTCTCACACCCTCAGAGCAGTAGCAACCAGCCATTCTCCCTTGAGGCCATTCCCACCAGCTTTGCTCCTCCAGGCCAAGAACCCAGGGCCTGAGGAGCCTCCTGAGTCCTGCCCTCAACTCAGCCCTTGGGTGAGACCGTATCTGTGCTAGCAGATCCGACATGCCCTGTCCCTAAGCCTAACAATAACCATAATACTAAACCTAGCCCAGGTTGTGTGTTCAGGCGTCCATACTCTGACTCCTGGTCCCCAAGGCCCCAGAATGGGGACCTGTGAGCGATACCCCATCATTGAATCTGACACCAGGAGGAAACCATGCTGTTTAGAATTGTGCTGAACCCACAGAGCGGGATAAATTTGAATGTCTCCCTGAGGCCACCCCACTTCCAGTGCCCCCAAGGACCAAGAACCAGGAGTCTCATGGTCCTGCAGACACACGCTCTGAACTCAAGCATTGGGATGGGTCACCACAGCGCCAGCAGATTGGGCCTGCAATGCCCCTACAACCTAACCCTCACAGCAGGACTCACCCTCTCAGCCAGAAGGTGACCTTTCATTTCGTGCTATCTAATGCCCTGAGAATTGTAGAAACTGGCATGCTCCCCTGAGGCGATTTCCAACATCGTTGCCCGTACAGCCCAAAACCCCAGTGCCCGAGGAGCCTCCTGAGTCCCGCCCTCAACTCAGCCCTTGGGTGAGCTGATATCTGTGCTTGCATATCCGACATGCCTTGTCCCTAAGACATAACCTTAACCCTAATCCTAATACTAACCCTAGCCCAGGTTCGTGCTCAGGCATCATCCTCCCACAACTGGTCCTCAAAACCCCAGATAGGGGACCCCTGAGTTGCACCCCATAATTGCACATGATCCCAGCATGAACCGTGCCGTTTAGAAATGGGCTGAAGCCACAGAGCAGGAGAAGCCTGCAAGCCTCCCTGAGGCCAAAGCACTTCTGGACCCTCCCAAGGACCGGGAACCAGAGTCTCAATGTCCTGCAGACATAGCCTCAACTCAGGCATCAGGATGGGTCACCACAGCACCGGCAGATCGGGGTCACCATGCCCCAAAGACTTAACCATAATGCTAGGATGGGTGTTTATGCTTCGATCCACAGAGGCCTGGCTCCCTAGCCGTCCAGACTGGGGACCCTGTATTTGCAATGCTGGACTCTGGCTGCCACCCACAAGGAAAATGGCCCACATGGCCCTGTGCAGTACGCTCCTGGCCGGAGAAACCTCCATGCCCCCTAAAGACACCCACACCTTCCGAGGACCCACACACCACCGCCCAGTGCCTGATGGGCCACCAGAGCAATACCCTCAACTCAGGACTCCGGAGAGCCTGAGTCCGCACTGGCACCTCAGGCCTGCCATGCTCCCAGGACCAAACCCTAATACCCTAGCTCAGGTGGTCAGGCTCTGGACCCCAGAGGCCTGATACCCAATTCCATCCCAGTGGATAGGATCATCAGACTCATGGCAGGACTCAGCCTCTCAGCCAGGAGAATAAATGAAATAAACCATTTCATTTAGTGCTATCTAACACTCTCAGAGACCTAGAAACCAGTATGCTCCCCTGAGGCCATTCCCACCATCTTTACCTTCTAGGAAAAATACCCAGGGCCTAAGGAGCCTCCTGAGTCCCGCCTTCAACTCAGCCCTTGGGTGAGCCCATATAAGTGTTACCAGATCCAACATGCCTTGTCCCTAAGACATAACCCTAACCCTAATCTTTTTATTTTTTTTAAGATTTTATTCATTTCTATGACAAAGACAGATCAGAAGAAGGCACAGAGAGGACGAAGCACGCTCCCCGCAGAGCAGAGAGCCTGATGTGGGGCTCGATCCCAGGACCCTGAGATCATGACCTGAGCGGAAGGCAGAGGCTTTAACCAACTGAGCCACCCAGGCGCCCCACCCTAACACTAATCTTAACACTAACCCTAACCACAAAACATAACCCTAACCTCTAAACCTAACATAACAACCTCGGAGCAGTAGAAACCATCATGCTCCCCAGAGGCGATTCCCACCTTCTTTGCCCCTCCAGTCCAAAAATCCAGGGCCTGAGGAGACTCCTGAGTCCCGCCCTCAACACAGCCCTTGGGTGAGTCCATATCTGTGCTGGCAGATCTGACATGCCTTGTCCCTAAGACAT